>NW_013953940.1:11969-24660 GCF_001266775.1 Austrofundulus limnaeus | reverse complement strand
GTATTTGATTTTTACAATAAACTTATTTTAAAAATCACACAATACAGAACTTATGATACATCAGATATACTTGATTTATCTTCCATCCACTGCTGCAGTGTCTAAAATGTATATTATATTATTAGCTAATGTATGTAAATAACCTTTTTTTGAGAGGATATGTTCATTTGAGTGTTTTTCCTCTGTTTTATTATTTTTTTAATGAACATTAGGAACAAGAGTTGATGAAGATTGTCGGCATCAAGTATGAGGTTGGTTTGCCGACACTGTGCTGCCTGAAACTAGCCTTTTTGGACCCGGACACCGGGAAGCTGACAGGAGGCTCGTTCTCCATGAAGTAAGATCTGTCTGCAGTCAGAACTAAAACTCACATTAAACACGCATTTCTGATGTTATCACACRTTTGTGTTATTAATCGTACCCATGCAGCTTCTGTTCTCACTGTTTCCAACAGTTCAGAAATGTTTCAGGCATACTAATCGTTGAAAGAGTCTGAACAACTCATCTTCCAGTTGGAGTATTAGTTCTCCTTCACAGGGCAGAACATTAGGAAACTGAATCCACACTATTGAGAGACGACCACATCTGTTTCATTTCAATTTTAATGAAATAAAACACTTGCAGCTGTTACGTTGTAAAGTTTTGCTCAGAGTGAGTAAAAATCTGTCTCCTTGCAGATATCACGACATGCCTGATGTTATTGATTTCTTGGTGTTGCGGCAACAGTTTGACAACGCCCGAAAGAGACAGTGGAGTATCGGTCAGTTCAAACCAAAAACACTTCAGTTTAACCAGAAACATCTCATCAATACAGTTTTAGTTTAGCTAAGCTAGTCTTATTTGGTAAAGATTTGAATAGTTTATGGTGTGTGTGTGTTTGTGTGTGTGTGTGTGTGTACACAGGTGACAGGTTTCGGTCAGTGATTGATGATGCCTGGTGGTTCGGGACCATTGAAAGCCAAGAACCGTACCAGTCTCAGTATCCTGACAGCTTGTTTCAGTGCTACAACGTCTGGTACGACCGCAGCTTGGGTTTGATCTGGGTTTTGAGTCGAATCACATGGATGTGGTTTCACTCGACAGATGTGATTACAGTCTCACCTTTTTATGAATGGGCTTTGTAGTTTTTACATTTTCTAGGAGATCTGGTAATCCTAACTGCATAAAGGGCAAAGATGAAAACTAACACCCKCTTCGGATGTTATCATCCATTAAATGGACGTTATTAGCCGTTATCAGTCCCATAGAAAGGCTTCAGACTGTCAGGTGGGTAATATGAGGCATAAAACCACTAAGGTTAATTTTAGAGAAAATGACATGGGCTACGATAAAGTAGACCGGACTCCGACGGTAGCAGATTGTTGCATTCCAATGTCTATGGCACTGGTAACCCACTTGGGGGCACTGTTGGGACAGTCTGAAGCCATTCTATGGGACTGATAATGGCTAAAAATGTCCATTTAATGGACTGATAACATTCTAAGCAGCTGAAACTAACACAGCTTTTTCAGAAAAACGTGTTTTCCTTCAGATGAAGACAAAACTGAATTGATTAGCATTAAGAGTGTGTCTGGTGTAATAATAAGATTTTAGATTAGAGGGTGATGATTGAGAGTCAGTGCTTCACCATTATTTAACACTTGACCCCAGCTTAACACAACAAAACTAAACTCAGCATTAAAAGTAAGCAAATTTGTGTTTGGCTGATTATTTCTTTGTTGTAAAAATTCTTCTTGGCAATAAATCTTATACCGTTAAAAAGCCTGTTCATTTTTCTTTTAAATGAAGCTAATTTAAGCTCATTTCAATTGAGCTAATTGTGGGGTGGTCTGTGATCGGAAGGTCGCCGGTTCTACTCCCCGCGGACCAACCAGCCCCACTTTGGGCCCTTGAGCAAGGCTCTTAACCTCCCAGCTGCTCCCTGGGCGCTGTAATTGGCAGCCCACTGCTCCACATGTGCGATGTGTAAAATGCAGAGACTTAATTTCCCCACCAGGGGATCAATACAGTGTATAAAAAAATTTTTTTGTAAGGAACATGCTTTTGTAGGATGAGCAGTAGAGCAGAGTGGGTTGCACACAAAAATGTTTTCAAATCTTCTCTCCCAAACAGATGATTTTGTTGATATTGACACTTTTGAGCTTCTGGTACCCCCAGGTGCTGCCAGTCAGATTTATTGCCAAGAAGCATTGTTACAACAAAGAAATAATCTACCAAACACACATTTCCTTCTTTTTGTGCTAAGTTTATCTGGTGTAAACTGCATCTTTAGAAGTTTAGATTTCCACATTTTTTTATTTATTTTGAGTTTTAAAAGAGCAACATCATCTCCTGCAATACTTCACGTTGCAGAGATGCAAATAAGTAATTCTGCCAACAGATTGATGTGGAGGTTTCATTTCAGTTTTGTTTCTGATGCAGCTGGGATAATGGAGACACGGAGAAGATGAGTCCTTGGGACATGGAGCTCATCCCTGATGATGGTAAGTGTCTAACATGTTGCTATCCGTGTCGGTTTAAACTCCTCCTCTCTTTAAAAAAAACACTTCCTTTTGTCTTCGTTCTGCTTCAGCCACGTTTCCTGACGAGTTGGGCACAAGCGTTCCGCTGACAGAGGACGAGCAGAAGCAGCTGCTGTACGTCCCTCAGGACGGAGAATGGGGCTGCCACACACGCGCAGAAGAGTGCAAGCGCATCATTAAAGCCATCGACCAGCTCTGCACACTCGGTACGATGTGGTCAAGGCCGCTACAATAAAACGGTTGAGCTTTCGTCACATAAGCAGGAATATGAAGTGTAGCCGCTGAGGCACTTTTCTCGGAAACAAGCAGCAAACAGCATGACTTCAAATAACGTGAGTCACGGCTCTGAGTGAGGCAGAGCATGTTGACAGGAATAATTCCAGGAACACATTGAAATAAGCACTGAGGTGTGTGCTTGTATTCTCATTAAATCAGATAATGTCATTAGTGAAGTAGGTGTAATAAAGTTAAGCTGAGGGCTCCCTCTAGTGGACGTTATACAATAAACAAAAACTCCCAACATCTGAGATAAAGCAGTATTCTGCGTGAAGAAAGAAAATTGTGTAATTTTTAGTTGCAGTCTCACAGAATTCTGAGTGTTTGCAACTAATAATTTACCTTAATTTAACCCTGTAAACCCCACTGAGATCACAGATAGTGTACGTGTTGTTGGTCTGAGAGACCAGCCATCTTTTGGGACTCATTTTTCTTGACCAGTTTTTGTAAATCATGACTTATTTTAGAGTTCGCAGCGTGCAAGGCTGTATTTAAGACTGTGCACAATTATTTGGTTGCTCACTTCCACTCTTGTTGTATTTGCCTCAGCTCACTTTGTGCTCAGCCTGACAGCTGCCCCCACGTCCGTCCATCCTTAATTTTCCACTTGATTCAGAATTGGGTAGCGGAGAGGCCCAGACCTCTTTTCCCACAGCCACCTCTTCCAGCTTTTCTGGGATGTTTGTGATCATGTTGTTTTAATGAAAGAAAATGACCACATGATCACATGATCTTGTACCAGGTTATGTAATAATTACATGTAATACTCACTGAATACATGTACATGTACAGTACATTACATGTCATGTTAGTTGGCTGGATTGACTTGTTCACGGCCACTTCACATGTGTTTGTTAACCCTTGGTGATGATCCACTCAAAAATGAGATATTTTTGTTTCGACGTTAGGACGTGAAAGGGTTAATTATTTTAAAAATGCCTTGGCATGGGTGTAAAACACCATCTAAACTTTTAATTTTATGTGACAGATCATATTTTAACCCTCACATTCCCTTGTGCAAAGGACATGAATTTTGTGAATTTCCAGCTGTCCCTGCTCACTGGAGAGTGAAGCGTTAACTAAGATTTTGGTGTCATTCGAAGCAGAGTGATCCCCTCTACCAAAGGTTACGCCCACATTTTCAAAATTATTATCTTTTTTAATTTTATGGCGGTTTTTCTGAGAGCATCATTTTTTCTGATACACCCTGTAGAGATGTCCAGGGAGCATCCTTACCAAAGCCCAAACCACCTCAGCTGGCTCCCCTCGATGTGGAGGAGCAGTGGCTCTACTCGGAGTCTCTCCTGGATGACTGCACTTCTCACCCTATCTCTAATCTCAACCAGAACCAGAGTATTTTATTGATCACTGAGGGAAATTAGTTATTACATTGGTTGACCTGATGGATAGCCCTTCATCAGAGCTAAACAACAAAAGAAATCTGAAGCTCCTATGTTTAATAGTTTTTGAGTTATAACCATTTTTGTATGTCCATATACCCCTTTTTCAGATAAATTGAGGGTCTGGGGGGTGGGGGCACTGATTGGTGGGCCTGATGGATAGAGCCTCATCAGAGCTAAACAACAAAAGGAATCTGAAGCTCCTATGTTGAACAGTTTCTGAGTTATAASCATTTTTGCATGTCCAGACACCCCCTCTTTGAAAGGAGCCCTCTCCTCAAATATGGGGTCTATCGTAAAACCATTGGCTGGAGCAGTGTAGGTCAGACTCATCTACAGCCCTGCCAAATTTCATGTTGATTGGTGCAGCTGTTTTTGGGCTACGATTGACCAAAAATCACTGRAAAAAAAAACAGTACGAAAACAATATGACTTACGAAAACAATATGACTCCCGCTTACACTTCGCGTGCGGGGGTCATAATAAAAAGTATGGTTGGGTGAAAAAGGTTTCATAAGATGTTATGAGATATAAGAATCCTGACTCTTTACCTTGAGCTAGGGCTGTGCGGTAAATGCAGTAGACCATGGAAATGGTATGAAGTTGGCCTACGGTAGAAATTTATCCTCTACCATCCTATCATCATTACGTCATCGCACCTGTGTGAACAGGGCTGCGAGTGCAGAGACAACTGAGCAGGAGGAGTTCGAAATAAAACAAAGATATTATAACGTTTTAGAAYGCATAAAGATAATAAATGCTCAAAATTTCCCCCTCCCACTGTAGAAAAGTTAAGTCAGGATCATTTCCTTCCTCCCTCCCTCCACGTCGCGCAGAGCGAAACTTTTTTTTTCACACCCAAGTTGTCGGAGAAAAAACTTGTTTTTATGTATACCACAGAGCAGACAGTGTCCCTACAAACMCAGGAGCCAGGCAGAAAGAGAAATCACACACACGACAGGCCCTGGAGCAGTGTGGTTATCCTGACTGGGCTTTCCTGAAAGCAGACAGGAAACACAGACAGGATTCCATGCAACCTTCAGGTGAAAATGAAGACCCCAAACCCAGACCCAAACCAGTGGTTATTCCATATGTTGCAGGTGTTTCGGAGAAACTGAGACGTTTATTTTCTAAACATGATGTCCCAGTGGCTTTCAAACCCCAAAACACATTACGGCAAAGGCTGGTTCACCCCAAAGATCCGGTGCCCCGGCACAAACAGAGCAATGTTGTATATGCTGTTAAGTGCCAGGAGGACTGCGACCAGTTATACATCGGGGAAACAAAGCAGCCACTGTTCAAAAGAATGTCCCAACACAGACGAGCTACATCTAATGGCCAGAACTCTGCAGTTTTCACTCATTTACAGGCCAGCGGTCACTCTTTCAGAGATGAGGATGTTCTCATTCTTGATAGAGAGGAACGTTGGTTTGAGAGAGGAGTAAAAGAAGCCATTTTTGTGAAGAAAGACCGTCCATCATTAAACAGAGGTGGAGGCCTCCCTTTTCAGTTGTCCCCCTCCTACAGTGCGGCTATTGCCAGTATCACTCCACCCCCTGTTAACAATAGATGCTAATTAGGTGTCAACGATAGCCATGTGATGTGAGTATCAGTCACATGGAGGCAGGGCTTAAAAGCCTGAATTTTGCCTGAAACTCTCAGACTGAAGAAGTCTCTTGGAGGAGAGACGAAACGTTTCATTAGAGAAGAACCCGTCCAGAAGACCTATAAAAATTTTTTCTTTTTGATTTTTTACCTGGATTACTGAGATGCATCAGGACTTGTTTTTATGTATTGTTACCCACCACAGAGATGATTAAAAAAAGACGTGGACGTTAGTTCAGTCATAAATCCATTTTGCTAATGTAAAGTCGGCTTCTGCTCTGATGATGAAGATGAGCGCGCAGCAGAGCAGCAGCTGAGTTCAGGAGGCAGAAGCTCATTGTTTGGCAGGCTGATATTAAAGTAAAAATGTTGGGTTTAATTAAGATTAGTTTTCTGCAAAAAAAAACTCTAAAAATTAAAATCTTTACTTTTTATGATAGTTTTCTACCGCGAAATATACCGTTACCTTGAAGGGGTTCAATTTATACCGTGATATGAATTTGAGGTCATACCGCCCAGCCCTACCTTGAGCCATCTGATTAAACATACACTTTACTAACATTTGATTTTAGACTTTTGTCTCCAATAAAACCCATACACTTCTATGTTCAGTTTTTGTACAGCTAGTATCTCCTGTCATTAATTACTATTTTCTATATATGTCTTTCACCCACCCAACAAACCGGGCTCCATCAGATGTGGCGGCACCGTTTGCCTTCCCGGTGGATTTACAAGCGTACCCGACGTACTGCACAGTGGTGGCCTACGTCACCGACCTCAGCACCATACGCCAACGGCTGGTGAATCACTTCTACAGGTATGTGGTCCTGAAGCTGCAGGACAGACAGCTTCTGTGTGTGAGAGCGTCATCAACCAGGTCGTGTTGAATATTTCAGACGGCTTTCCTCGTTGATGTGGGAGCTTCGCTACATAGAACACAACGCCCAGACGTTCAACGAGCCAGGAGCGTTCATTGTCACCACCGCCAAGTTCAACTCTGACCTCATGCTGGCGTTCATTAAGTATGTATGAGGGTCAGTTATGTGTATAGCACTGTTGTAGGCATGTTGTATTAATAAATGAAAATTATTGTTGTCTCTGCAGGGACCAAAGTCTGACGGACCTCATGCCTCTCTACAGAACCATGAAGAAGGCCACTTTCTCTGACTCTGAAGACGAGGTGTGTTAGCGCAATATTTAAATCTCAAATATCCAGGACATTGTTATATGAAAGGATTTTTTTACAGCAGAATGTTTTTTTGTTTTTAATTTTTATTTTTGAGACGTTATGCATAAAACAAGCACCACCAACATAGCTGTGTTCTGTTGCAGCACAGCTTGTTTACCCCTAATTTGATTGAGGGGTTTATTTTTCTTTTCTGTTTGATTTATGTAGGACGATGAGGAAGACGACGAAGATGTTAATACTCCTGGAACATCAACACAGAACCATAAGGTAACACGACAACCAGCCACTGTGTTGCTGTTTATTTTAAATTAAAGGTTAACAAAACAAAACACCTAATGTCCAGTTTACCTAATTTTAAAATTGTAATTATTTCTCAGGGCCGTCAGCCCATGAAACGCCAGCTGCGAGCTCGCCCTCATTCGTACGATCCTCACGCCTGGAAAGGACGATGTAAAGAGCTGCTGGACCTCATCTTTCAGTGTGAAGACTCTGAACCCTTCAGAGAACCTGTGGACCTGCAGGAGTACCCGGTACAGACACAACAACAAACAAAGCCCCGTTTTTTATTACCATATTCATGCATGTATAATTCAAACTCCCTTTTTAAGCTTAAAAAAGCATAAAAAATTGAATCCTCGTGTACACTTAATTGATTTTTCAGACCTTGCGGTGTACCCTCTGTTGGGGAAACAGATTATTTTGGGGATACACACATGCAACGTGTGCGTTGCTGTGGAGCATGCCATTAAAAAAGGGCTTGGTCCAACAGCAGTGGCACTTTTTAAATTAGCAAAATGGACAGTTTGAAAGAGCAACAAGTCTACTGAGTGTACAAATAATGTCCACCCATTTCAGCTCTACAGTTAAGGAGAAAAAAATGTATTTTCTCGTACTTTGGTGTAAGAAAAGTACTGTTGTTTTTGTGCTGGCTGTATTTTACAGTGGGAGACCTGAGGGATAAATAAAGAGGATTTATCCCCCATGACACAATACTTCAGGGTTCCCCCAAATCCTTAAAAAGTCTTAAAAGACATTAAATTCATCAATCTAAATTTAAGGCCTTAATTAGCCTTAAAATGTCTTAAATCAATCTTTCAGAGGTCTTAAAAATGTTAACACACTGTAAGGAAGACTGTAATTTGTCTCAAACATCAAAGTTATTTTTAGTATTTCTTTTTTTTTTTAAATTTAATACCAAATGATTCTAATGCTAGTTGTTTTGGGTTAAAATAAACATTTGGATAAAACTGTCTTTGTTTTTTGTTTTTTTCTTTTCTGTTTATTGTGAAGTTGGTCTTAAATGTAATTTCAAGAGGCATTAAAGAGGTCTTAAAGAGTCTTAAATTTACCTTGCCTTAAGCTGTAGGAACCCTGGTTAAATCTGAAAAAAATATTACAATTTATTGTGGTAGTACTTGTACAAAAAATTGGTCAAAATTTTACTCCCGTAAATAATATAACACACACGCACACCCAACTTTAGGAATGATTTTTTGGGTAAAGTTTTTTGCGTAAGTATTTTTTTACTCTTTCTTGTTAAATTCCTTATCTTCTGTTTTTTTKTTTGTTTGTTTGTTTTTTTGTTTGTTTGTTTTGTTTTGTTTACATCTAAGGACTACCTGCAGATCGTTGACTCTCCGATGGACTTTGGCACGGTTCAAAAGAAGCTGACTGAAGGAAAATACCAGTCTCCCATTGAGCTCTGCAAAGACGTCCGGCTCATTTTTAGCAATTCCAAAGCTTACACTCCCAGTAAGAAGTCGCGGGTGAGAATCACACTCATAACCACGCACACACTCACACACATATCTCATATTCCATCCTAACTATTTATATCAAAGGCAACTGGACATTGTTATCATTATAAATTCATAAACTGGAATAACAAGGAAATTAATTTTGATAATCCAAAAAGCAGCTTGTTACCAAGTCTTGGATATCTGAGAATCTACTTCTATTTATGGACATTTTAGTAAGAAGTTACGTTGTTTTAATGTTTATTGTTGTGTCTTCAGATATACAGTATGAGTCTGAGGCTTTCTGCTCTGTTTGAGGAGCACATCAGCTCCATCCTGTCTGACTACAAAGCCATCCACGGCATGACAGATAAACTGACCCGGAGAGGCACGGACAGACCGACACGACACACTACGGACAGACAAACACGACACACTATGAAGAGGAGGAGGAGCGAATCACCCACAAGCAGCAGCGCGTCAAGGTAGAGGATATGACCTTTATAAACATTTATAAAATTAAAGACGAGATGATCCTCACTTTCCTCCTGTTTGCAGCCCAGAGAGGAAAAGGCGCGTGTCGTCCAGGGTGACGGCAAAGAGGGAGCCGACCCCGCCTCCTGCTCGGCCACCTTCTCTAAGGCAGAGCGTCCCCCTGAAACAGGCTCCTCAGCTGGTCAATGGTAAAGTGGAAACAGCGACTCCAGGACGAACGCGCAGCGCTGCACGCCACAACAGGCACTCATCTCCTTCATCACAGAACGCTACGAACAACACGCCGAACACAGGGGGTAAGACTTCTAAACTAGACGAGTTATTGAAGGGAACTGAAATCCTAGTCTTGTGGGTGTTTAAAGTGCTCTATAAATAAAGATGGAATGGTATGGTATGGTATGGTATGGTATGGTATGGTATGGTATGGTATGGTATATTATGGTATGGTATGGTATGGTATGGTATGGTATGGTATGGTATGGTATGGTATGGTATGGAGGTGTAAGAAAATCTCGATACACTGAAATATCGCGATATTTCATTTCCTGATACTGTATCAAAATTCTAAATCCCTGTATTAATTTTTTATTAAGGTTTAAAACATCAACTTTCCTGCTAGCCGTTCATTTTTATGTTGTAGTTCAGCCTCTGACCACTAGTTGGCAGCAGTGAGTCAGCCATTTGTCTCCTCTACCTCTTGAGCGCCAGAGAGCAAGGGTAGCATTAGCATTGTGAGTAAACATTAGCTTCATGCTCCGATAGCTGAATCTGAGCAGAAAAGACCGACACCCTCTGCCTTCTAAGCTGAGGTAAGGTTACAAACAGTTACTTATTTGTCAGAATGTCTGTATTTTAAGACAAATTAAGTGTCTTGTGCGCTCTTTTTTCCAACGTTACGGAAGGCAGGCAGGTAGGCATACATATGTAGAGCATGCATCTAGCGTCTCGAGCTCAGCACTCCCCCTGTGACATAAAACTGTCTGTTGCTCTCAATGTCCGGCTGATGATCGCATCAAAGTCCATAAACTTTATCCTGCTGTGTTCGCTTCAAAAACAGTTTAACTGTGTTGTTTAGTTTCTCCATTTGTTTACTGTTATTTTCAGGACCTGCCCTGCTGTTCGACCCACAGTTATGCAAATCATGTTCTGGATGCAGGTCAGCTGATCCCAGAAACTCTGTGTGCAGCAGCTTCATATCATCTGTTCACTGAACTTTATGACAACATAAAGGCTATTATTAAGTATTTGGTGACCATATTGTAAATTAATATTAAAAACTAAAAGCTGCAAAAAATATATTTTCAAACTATTTATTGGCAAATTTAGTCTAAAAATTGAAACATGGATGAAATAAGAAATATGAAACAAATAAAATAAAATACATACAAAGCAGAACACAGCTAAATGTATCAAAAGTATGTCTGTGTAATATTAGAATTTTCTGAGACAATGAATTTTGGTTTTTCATTTTTTTCCCCTGTAAGAGGTTTTTTATTTATTAGAATTTTTGGACAAAAAAATTTGCAATATATCGCCTTGCTTACAGTATCGCAATATATCGGGACATATCGTATCGTGACCCCTTGTGCTTGTTCCATGAATTTTTCACGTAGAGCTGTGACACTTATATTGTTGGAAAGAGCAGAGTCTGGGCTTTAAATTGATGGACTACTTGTACGGTTTGGATCGTTTTCCCTGACGTTAGTGAACTGAAAACCTAATAATTATCAGGTGGAGGTTCTGCTGCTCTCGGTGCTCGTGGGGAGGGGGGCGCTCGTGACTCAGCTTTAGTCTACGCTGTGATATACACTCTAACAAGTTTTTACTTTAGCATAAAACTCATGACAAAGTCGCATAAAAACATTTCATTTAACACAAACGCATGCGCACACACCTACCTTTGTACCGGCTGCTGTGTTAGCTTCCTGCTAGCTGTCGTGTAGAGGTGGTCTTTCCTCTCCTGGTCTTGGCAGTAAAAGGGGATAAATGTACATTTCCCTTTTGTAACCTCCATCTTCTCATTTCTGATGCTGGCTCTTGAATATCCTCAGGTTAGAAATGCCGATTACAAACGCAAGCGTGAGCTTTTAAAGATGAGTTTTCCCTGTAATGCTATGATCCTCTGCTGTCACCTCCTCATCTAAAGGAAAATGAAGAAAAACTAACTACTGATCGTATCTGCTGCTTAGTGGACACAACGGCACAGAACAGAACTCAAGTTTTATACCAGTAGCTCACAGATGCTTTAACTTTTGTGACTTTTTCATGGATTAGTACTAGCAGCTAACGCTAAAAACATAGGCAGTAAGCAGGGAGTGGAAGGGAGGAGCGTGGCAAGAATTTTACCGGAAATACGTCATTAATGACCGTGGCATATAGGCTATTCATCGAAGCATCAATAACTGACTTCAACACGATGAACAGTTTCACTTCTTTGTCATGTTTGTTTTGTTGTCAGAATCCTCTCGCTCGCTGCGKACTCATACTTCTGTTCGAGCTTCAACACCACCAGCTCCTGACAAAGTGACCCCCACCCAGCCAGCAGAGGGCAGCAGTGGAAGTACCCGTCGGAAACTCAGGACACCTGTGCGACTCTCGCCTGGTGAGTGATGCTGACATGAAACAAGCCTCAAACAGGAGGCGATGTCTGACACTCGTGTGTTTTTCTCTTTAAGGCTCGCCCACCAGCCCTTCGCCTCAGAGCACGGTCCAGCTGAACGGCCACAGCAGTCATGTGACCGCCGGCGTGGGAAGAAAGGGGAGGAAGTCCAGAACCGAATCACCGGTGAGCCCGCCCGAAATCCCAACCCCGGCCAGCCCTTCCAGACCCCGAGGACGACCGCCTGGCAAGAAGAGAGGCAGGAAGAGCAAGCAGGAGCTGGAGGAGATGAGACAGAGCAGCACCCGCAGGAGCTCCACCCCCGACGACGACCAGGACCACTCCACAGGCGACGAAGGCGGCGCCTCTTCTGCGCCGGACGCTTCGGCGCTGTCGGACTCAGGTGCGACGCCGGTGCCTAGACGGCGAGGACGGCCCCGGCTGGTAAAAACCGAGGAGGCCGCACCTCCCGCCGAGTCGCCCGAGCCCTCGCCACTGAGGAGGAGCAGCAGGAGGGCTAACGAGGAGCTCACGCCCAGTCCTCAAAACGCCTCACAGAGATCGAGCCAAAAGGAGTCTCCGAAGGGCGAAGCAGGGGAGGCGGAGGTAGGTTCCATGCGCACGCGCAACCAGGGCCGACGGTCAGCCTGGTACATGGAGGAGGACTCTGAGGAGGAGCAGAGGCAGCTGCTGTTTGAGGACTCGTCAATAACGTTTGGCACCTCCTCAAAGGGGCGTGTCCGCAAACTGACAGAAAAGGCCAAAGCCAACCTTATAGGCTGGTAAAGAACTGACAGGTGAGCTGGAGGGCTCACCGATGCTGCGGAGGAGTTCCAGGCTCTCTGTTGAAGGTTCTCAGTGCACGTGCG
>NW_013953940.1:10364-11866 GCF_001266775.1 Austrofundulus limnaeus | reverse complement strand
GTGTGTGTGTGTGTGTGTGTGTGTGTGTGTGTGTGTGTGTGTGAGTGTGTGCGGACGAGGGGAGCCTCTGAACCAGCTGCCGACAGTTAAAGCTACGGAAAGGAGACCATGTTCCCGTTCCCTCCTTCTCGTTGACCCCGCCTCCCTCTCTGCCACAGCTCGCTCGTTCCCACGCCTCCTACTTTATTGATCCATGTTGGATTACACAGGAGCACACTGAACCCCACGTTGGTAGCGGCAATACTCCTGCCTGACCTTTAAACACGGTTTGGCGTCAGATTGGTCCAAACAGTAGCTGACCAGACCTAAAGTACCTGACAGGAATCCTAAGGAGTTCAGAGCTTTGAGGAACTTTGAAGTGTCTCTGCAGAGTAGACCCCCATGGAGCAGATCTTAGGTTTGATAAGGAGTCCAGTCTATAAACACTTTTACCCCCTGCCTTCATTGTTCCTGCTTTTTTATAAACAGCCCAATCATTGATCTTTTTAAGGTGTTACTTTGTTTTGGAAGTCTTACACATCGTCTGACCTGAGTGTGTGTATCAGTGCTAAAATACCAAATGACATACCCCTTGTTGGTACTGTGGACTTTGTGTACTATTGATGTTTTTTTTTTCTTTCTTTTTGCATGTTAATTAGGGAAAGGAAGCATTTTTTAAACTGTTTTTTACTGTGAGGTGGATAACATGGATGTATGGCTGAAAGGAGTCATTTATGTCTCTTTCTATCATGTTTCAGTGCGTCCTTAGCATTAGCAATACCTTGTGCCTTTATGTCTATGATGTGTGTGTGTGTGCTTGTGTGTGTGTGTGCGCGCGCGCAACCTCTGAAAGTACAACCCCAGTTCTGGAGAAGATAATATTAACAGAATATAATGATTTTTAAATCTAATAAACCCATATTTTATTCACAGTGACAGACAGTAAACATATCATGTTTAAACTGGAAAATTGGATCGTTTTTAGTAAATAAAGTAATTTTGAGTTTGATTGCAGCAGCACAGCTCAGATAGTTGTCGGGGTCATGTTTACCACTGGGTAGGGCTGTGCATTGGCAAGAATTTGGCGATACGATACATATGACAGAGGGGTCACGATACGATATATCCCGATATATTTCGTTACTGTAAACAAGGCGATATATTGCAATATTTTTGGTCCAAAAATTCTATTAAAGAAAAACCTCTTACTGTGAAAAAAATGAAAAACCAAAATTCATTGTCAGAAAATTCTAATATTACAGACATACTTTTGATACATTTAGCTGTGTTCTGCTTTGTATGTGTTTTATTTTATTTGTTTCATATTACATCCATGTTTTCAATTATTAGACTAAATTTGCCAATAAATAGTTAGAAAATATGTTTTTTGCAGCTTTTAGTTTTCAATATTAATTTACAATATGGTCACCCAACACTTAACAATAGTCTTTATGTTGTCATAAAGTTCAGTGAACAGATGATATGAAGCTGCTGCACAGAGTTTCTGGGATCAGCTGACCTGC
>NW_013953940.1:8340-9869 GCF_001266775.1 Austrofundulus limnaeus | reverse complement strand
GGCTGGCAGGAAAGTTGACATTTTAAACCTTAATAAAAAAATCGATACAGGGCTTTAGAATATCGATACAGTATCAGGAAATGAAATATCGTGATATTTCAGTGTATCGATGTTTTCTTACACCCCTACCGCTGGGAGGCATCATTTCTTTTAACTGAGGAGAATGTTGGATTCTAGCTGTTCCTCAGTCCTAGGTCTCCTTTCTTGTGAGAAGTGTGCCAGTTCTGCACCCAGACTCTTCTGCCATCCTTGTCTTGCTGATTAACTAACTTTAAAGTGTTCCTTAGTCTTTTCAGATATGCCCAGAACAGAATCAGGCCCAAATATCAATCAGTCAATCAAAGGGACAGTATCATGTAAAATGAACTTTTTTGTGTTTTATATCATGTTATAATGTTATCCTCTCATCAAAAACATGCCCAGAGTCTTACTTTGACTCATTCATGCATGTTTGAGAAATCCTGTAGTGTCCAGAGGCAGCAGGCAGGGGAGCAAAAACCAGTGTTTGGGACTAGAACCGCCTTTAGGATCAGCTCCTCCTCTGGGCTGTGTCTCCAAGCTGAGCTTCCTCATCACAGAGCACAGACCCACCCGGCCCAGTGCTGAAATGGGCGGGACAGAAGTGGAAGGAGGTTTTTAAAGAGACAGAGGCCGATTTCATGGTGTTTAGAAACAGATATGATGAGAAGTCCAAGTTTATTTTTTTTATTTAAACATATAAACAACATTTTATCAACAACTGAAGGTGACATAGATACTTTATTACGGTATAGAATTTAAATATATGCCTGAGAAACACATTATATTGCCCCTTTAAAAATATCAGTCCTGCTGCTAGCTGTTAGCAGATTAGYGGCACCACCCCGACCACTGCGCTAATGTAATCAAAGGCTCTTTTTAGCACTTTTATTGTTGCCTCTGTCCTTGTCTTCTTACAGATGTGTTGCTGTTATCAAAGTCAAATATTACCTTATATTGTTTTGTTTTTTTCTCTAATGTCCAAATTTTTCAGAATTGGAGTTGTACCTGTGCCTGTTTGTGTATGAGCTCATGTTTGCCTGAAGGAAGTGTGTGTGTTTTTCTAACAAGTGTGTGTGTATGCGTGGTTTGAGTTGAGCGTACAAACAGTGGCATACAGTTGGATCATTGTGAAACCTTTCAAGAAATGTATTTATAGCAACTGAAAAGACTTTACCGTTGTTGTAAACACAGCATATTATTCATGTCGATATAATGTCCCGTAACCATTCAGTCGTCTGTTTCTACCTGATGAAGGTGCAGAGGGAGGAACTGGCTCTGAGATGCACCTTAAAGGCACAGTGTGTAGGATTTTGTCAATTCTTTTAGCCGAAATTGAAATAATCACTAATGACAATAAAGAAACATGTCTAATCATTGCAGACAAAGACCTTGTTTTATTATTTTTACCTTATAAAAAGCTGTTTATATCTCCATGGTCACGGGTCGCCACAACAGGCATCTTGCACCGCCATCTTGTCTACGAAGGCTCATGAAGGACAAACTGCGGT
>NW_013953940.1:7393-8277 GCF_001266775.1 Austrofundulus limnaeus | reverse complement strand
CTCATCCACTAGATGTCGCTGAAAACAACAAATCCTACACACTGTGTCTTTAAGGGATAGTCTGGTCATTTCTCAAAGTGTTCTGTCAAATCAGTATCAGAGTATGCAGAGGTCTTCGTTCAGAGCTAGGCTAAAGGCTAGCTAAGCAAGTGCCTGTTTTATATTGTTTTTCTGGCTTGCAGACAACTTTTTCTCAAAAACGTGGTGGAAGAACACGACATTAGCGAACCGCTAATATTTGACGGAGCATCACTTCAGACAATGAGCAGACTATTCCTTGAACCACAGATTGATGCAGTTTTAAGCAGGATATGTTTGTTTTAAGTTCTTTGTTTTAACACGAGCTTTTAAATATGTTGGGAAGTTTTTATCGGGAACACAAACACATTTCACGTACAGTTCTGTCTCGCATGTTCTAGCACTTTCTTACGCCTGAAAAGAGAACAAAAGGAGTTAAATCAACCCGGACTGGACTGAATTTGGATGGAACTGAAGAAAGAGACTAACCCTCCGTTCACCCTTCTGATTGTGTGCCTTCGCTTCTCCAGTGTATCGAATCCTCCGTTTCTCCTTTTGGGGCCCCCCCACTCCTTCCTCCTATCCTTTCAAACTTCCAGGTTCTGCTAGTCAACACATTTAGACACCTGGACCTTTTTTGCTTTGTTTTGGGGACCTGAGCGGACTGCATGTGGGACTGAGAGAGTCTGACAGGACAAACGATTGAGTCACACAGCAGAAGGTACTGAGTTTTATAAAATAAATAAATAAGAGAAAAGCCAAAACCTGTCAGTCTGACCAGGACTGCAGAGAACTGGACAGTAGCATCTATAAACACCTGATTCATCTCATAGCTCTCATATTATATAAAAAACTTATATCTAATC
>NW_013953940.1:0-347 GCF_001266775.1 Austrofundulus limnaeus | reverse complement strand
CTCCACAGCTGCAGCAGGTCCAGGAACAGGTCTTAGGAGGCGTCGGACGCTCACAGGAAGGCGGGACCTCCTCCTGGGCGGTGGAGCTGGTGTTGGAGGTGGAGCTGGCTCAGAGAGGGGCTCCTCATCAGGTGTTGTGATGAGGGGGATGTCTCTTAGTTCCTGGGGAGTGTTGGTGTCAACGGAGCTGATGAAGCTGTCTGAAGAACTGAGACTCTCCTCACTGAGTGGCTGGACGTTCTCCATGAGCATGAACAGATGTTCCAGCAGCTCAAACTCTCTGACACTCGGAGAGGGACTCTCCCCTGTTGTAAATGGAGGTGTAGGAGGGTCCACTAACGAGGACG
>NW_013953939.1:74224-74620 GCF_001266775.1 Austrofundulus limnaeus | reverse complement strand
ATGGAATGGAGAAACTATCCCTGATGTTATTGGGACAGCCAAGTTAATGCAGGCTGTTACCCTTCTGCCCAGGCAGGAACATTTAGTCTGGAGCAAGTTACCGGCAGCCTCATCCTGTTCTGAAGGCAGCGCTGTCTTGATAGAACCAGCCAAAGCAATGATCCACAAGAATGACATAATGGTTTGTAGATCCACTGCCACTATGAACGGTGAGAGATTGGTTCCAGTCAGAGTCTTAAATACTTCAAGTAAGCCAGTAACTCTGAGACGCAATACAAAGGTGGCACAGGTGTCGGCTTGCATTGCTGTGGAGGATCTGGACGAGTCTTCTGAGCTGACTGAAGCTAAATCATTTGAGGTAAAAAACCAGGCAATGCACAGTGAACTGACGGATGA
>NW_013953939.1:72813-73224 GCF_001266775.1 Austrofundulus limnaeus | reverse complement strand
GATATCACACTTGTTGGTTGTGGTGGGATGAAAGTTAAGCCTAAATGCATTTATGACCTAAAGATGGAAGTGTATGGCTGCACCTTCAGAGTCCCTACATTGGTTGTTCCTGGGCAGCAAGATGAAATGATTCTAGGAACAAATGTTATCAAGTACCTTCTTAAGCAGTTTAAACAATCTAAACAGTTTTGGCAGGTTCTGAGTAAGCCTGATTCAGAAGAAGCACCCGAAGTAATGCAATTCCTCAACATGCTGGCTGGCATTAAGAGATGGAATGGAGAAACTATCCCTGATGTTATTGGGACAGCCAAGTTAATGCAGGCTGTTACCCTTCTGCCCAGGCAGGAACATTTAGTCTGGAGCAAGTTACCGGCAGCCTCATCCTGTTCTGAAGGCAGCGCTGTCTTGATA
>NW_013953939.1:70976-71858 GCF_001266775.1 Austrofundulus limnaeus | reverse complement strand
GCCACTCGATAATGGCTGAATAGGTGGTAATGGGATTCCCATGTTGGTCCATCTTGGAGTCATCATAACCCAGTATGTTTTCGGTTTTTACTTCACTGAGCATCCCAGCATCCTCCCCTTCACTCCACTGCACCACTGCAAACTTCCTCTCTNCATGCGAGGTAGGCGGCCATCCAGGAGAGAAAAATCTAGCTTGCTGCCAAAAGCTTTGAAGCTCCTGAAACAGTGGGAGAAGCTAAGGATGCTTGACAACATTCTATATAGAGTGTGTAAAGATCTAACTACTGGCAAGAAACGACACCAGTTTGTAACCCCCTCGTCTCTGATAGGCCAAGCACTTCATGGCGTCCACAATGAGGCTGGACATCAAGGCCAACACCGAACATTACACCTGGCCAGGCAGCGATTCTTTTGGCTCAGTATGGAGCACAGTGTCCGCGAGTANGTGGTTGCTGTTCTGCAACTGTATACAACTGTTTCTAAGCTCAAAACTGGATCAGGATTCAGGTTAATAACCTAAAAAAAGGTGTCTGCTGCCTCCTGCATATTTACTTTTTGTTAAGGGACATTTTTATAGCAAGATTGTTTTCTGTGTTTTGTTTATATACTATGGCAGAGAAAAATCAAAAAACATATGATGTATTTTCACCCCCTGTTGGAAGAGGGAGAGGTTTACTTAGCCCAGAGAAAACCTTTGTTAACGACACTCCAGGAGCTACCTCTAAAATGCAGTTTGCATTGGATGATGGTAGAGACAGACACGAACCATTGCATTCGACACCCACTAATTCCAGTGAGCGCACCATTACACATCAGTTACGTGAACTTATTGGAGAATTAGGAAGTCAAATCGGTGAATCCATAGCTAGCCGTCTCCTAGCC
>NW_013953939.1:69558-69976 GCF_001266775.1 Austrofundulus limnaeus | reverse complement strand
TAACTGACCATTTTACCAAGATGGCCCACGCTTTCCAGTGCCCTGATCAAACTGCCAAACAAGTGGCCCGCAAGTTATGGGACAGATACTTTTGTATTTATGGCTTTCCTCAAAGAATCCATTCGGACCAGGGGGCAAACTTCGAGAGTCAGTTGATTCAAGAGCTGCTGCAAGTGGCAGGGGTAAAGAAGTCAAGGACCACCCCATATCACCCGATGGGCAACGGCCAGACCGAGAGGTTTAACAGAACCCTTGGTAATATGATCAGAGCCTTGCCACCCCGCGATAAGTGCATGTGGCCACAGATGTTGCAAACATTGACTTTTGCTTACAACTGCACTGCCCATGAGTCAACTGGTTATGTGCCTTTCTATTTGATGTTCGGCCTCCCAGTAGATTCCTCGCCTCCCAGTAGATT
>NW_013953939.1:65847-67145 GCF_001266775.1 Austrofundulus limnaeus | reverse complement strand
ATATATATATATGGGTGTGGCTTTCAGCAAGGCTACAATCATTGTAATTATATAGTTACGCATTTTTGTTGCTGTGGTTTTATCTTTGTTTTTGTAGGTGTGGAGCCAAGATTTTGCGTGTGCTACCTTGTGTTTTCTCGACATATATTTCGCATATCTTCTAACCTCTCTTTCACTCTTTCTCATTACATTTCACTTTTTTCTTTTTCTTTTTCTCCTTAAAAAAAGCCACTGATGATGAAGAAGCTAAGATATTAATATTCAGATATTCAGTTCTGCTTTCTACTGAAGTGGCACAAAATAATAGAAAAAAATTCAATAATTGTCATAAAAAATGTAGCCACAGTTTACAGTACAACATCCCCCAGAGTACACTGTTATATTGACAACATGACAAAGTAGTCTTGACCTTCTGATGACACTGATGTCCATTGACACAGAAATTTAGTTGAGAGCTGAACTAGGGATTTTGAGCAAGAAACTGGGAGGTAATCCATGGTGTTTTGCTATTTGTACACAGTGTTTTGAGAAATGCACCAAAGCATTGAAAAAAAAACTGTAACATCTTGATGATCCCCAAGACTTAAGAAAATATTCTGTTGACTGGACACAAAAGTGAAATTTATTTGGAAAATTTGTGTCCGGTTACATTTGAAGTAGAACTAACACTGCGTTTAAAAAAAACAATTCACAACTACAAGAAAACACGGCGGTGGAAGTGTGATGGTCTGAAGCTGCTTTTTGCAACGTTCTTTTGATGGAACCAAACATTCTGCGTTCTGTACTAGAAAACACTGAAGGAGAACGTGTGGCCATCAGCTTGTGACCTTCAGCTCAACAACACGTTCTTCAGCAGGACAATGATGTGAAGCACAGCAACAACATTCCTCCACAGACGTGTCAAAAAGTCATTGCCAGTTATTACAAAGACTTGATTGCAACTTTTTCCATCAAAAGATTCTCGTTAGGTTTGTGTTTAATTACTTTTTCCACACAGACCCACGATGGTTTGAACGGCTTTTATCCCATCGTTTAAAACATGCATTTCTTTTTTGTTTCTTTTTTTAGTTTTTTTATTTATTGGTTTCATTTTATTCATAAAAACAACAAAAAGTCCATAAAAATAAAGTAAATCAATTAATGAATGAAAAGGGTGCAGAAAGAAGAAAAAAATATTTTATCTGCCAAAACAACTTTGAACAAACAACAGCTTAAACTTGAACAATCACACACGTGAAAAAATAAATAAAAACAAAAATGACATTAAAGAGTAACTTACCCCAAATGTTATATAGTAC
>NW_013953939.1:63343-64847 GCF_001266775.1 Austrofundulus limnaeus | reverse complement strand
TCCTACAGTATTTTTACAGTGTTTATTTTACAGTTAAAGTATATGTTTGTCATTTAAAGTCTAATGTTACAACTAATCTGGGATCCATTTAAAACAACTCTAAACCACAGATTAAATCCAACAGAAAACTCATAAGCTGGTTGAAACATCCTACATGTCAGGAGGGATACCTGGCTGGCACCCAACATAACTTATTCAAATAAAAATCAATTAAACCCGGAACCGTCACAAGGTTGCTGGTGATAAAGCTGCACAGAGCAAGATGTGCAAATCCCTGATTGTATTTGTGCGCGTAGAAGAAAGAGACCCTCAATGTGTGAAGCCTAATGACCTCCCAGCACAGCTAGACCATTAACGAATCTGAGATTTTGGCAAATGTTTATGGACCGGAGAATACAAAATGCTAAAATATGAGTTGAGAGCTCAGCTACAAAATATCAATCTGGGTGGGTAGATAGATGGGTGACAGTCAGACAGACAGATACAGTAGATGAAACAAGTTGAGCTACAATGCTCCAACGACAGTTCGGTTTACTTGTGTTTCACCAATATCCCATTGGTCTTCCTTATTTGTTCTTTTTTACAGCTTTTTGAAAATTGTGTCTACTTTACGTGGAGCACCACTACCAAAACACAAAGCTCACTATTCCCAAGTGAKTCATGTTTTACTATATAATTTGCATGTGTTTTTAAAGCTGCACAACAAGATGCAAGATAAAAATTAATGATATCAACAAATGTTATGTGCAACRTAGGGAACAGTCATTCCAAGGTGAATCCAGTCACAAGGTAACTAAAGAGGGAGCCTTAAATTTACGCTAAAGATGACAGATTATCAAGCCATAAAGGAACAGGGAAACAGGCTTTCTGCAGAATAGTGACTTACTTATAAAGTGTTATTAACCAATTCACCATCACTCATAATAAAAAAATATAAAGAAGTGAATGTGGGCCATGTTCATACTTTATTTATAGCGTCATGTATAATAGAACTGTGGCGTCAAAGCGAAATCCATAGTTGAAAAGTAAACCATAGATTTCTCCCCTGGGATCAGAAGATTTAGATTTTTAGGTCATGACTCCTGCATTATGAAGCCGGGGCACAACCTGAACCACAACCATGAGGCCCCTGCTCTCTGGTCCAGCGCTCTACCCATTGCCCTGCATTGGGCCTGCAACACTGGTCTACTTTATGGAAGCCCATGACATTTTCTCTAAAATTAACCTTACTGGCTTTATGCCTCATCTTAAACAGATTGCATAAAAAACCGTAGTGGCTAAAACTCTAATACCAGTGTCCCAGCTRATATTTTACTGTAGATGCCTATTAGACAGAGCATCCCTTTAAAGTTAACTTTAGAGGGAGTGAACCTTGCTGCACTCCTGAACCTGACTGCATATACAGCGGGTAAAATAAGTATCGAACACGTCACCATTTTTCTCAGTAAATATATTACTAGAGGTGCTAATGACATGAAATTTTCACCAGATGTTGGTAACAACC
>NW_013953939.1:57288-62343 GCF_001266775.1 Austrofundulus limnaeus | reverse complement strand
GCATAAGGAAATTTTCTTTATTTTTTTTAATTATGTCAGTTTCGGTCCTCCATAGTAAACTGCCTGCAGAAATTTATATCTCCCAGAGTTGCATCTGATAGGTTCAAATAGGTTTTACGAATGTACATAGCTTCTGTAGTAATGTGGTAGTAGTTTATTATCATCCTGGGGCTCTGGAAGCAGCGTGGCAGTGACAGATCATTCTTGACATGGCGCACTGGTGTGGTTTGATTATCAAAGATTTGAAGCAGTATTGGCCACACTGACTTTGTGACTCCGCTACAACTGTGATTGTGACAGGAAAACATTCAGGTGCAGACCTTTTACACTGGTGATGCCAGATCATGTTGCAGTCTGGTGTGGGATTCTATAATCTAGATTCTATAATCTAGTTTTGATGCACATCAATGCCGACATGAACAAATTTGAATCATTTTTGATATTTAAAAGTAGATTATGATTGAATGGTAATTACATCATATTGTGTAATGCAAAAAGCTAAACTCTGAAATATGGAAACACAGCACCAAGATCAACTGGCATGCATACTACAACACAGACAAACACACAGCTCCTCCTGTACTAAAAGCCAAGGTTTGGAAGTATTTTGGCTCCTACGAATTAAAGGGGATAATGATGTTGACAAGATCCACAGGATGTGTACGTTGTGTACATGTTTCAACTTTGAAGAAAAGAAAACAGCTGGTAGTAGCTGCCACTGCTAACAGGGGTAGCGATGTGAAAGATTCCACCTGACTCAAAAATAGCGAAGATCACAAAGTCCATGGCAACTAGAACTGCAAAGAACTTGCATAAGCATTTAGTCACTGAAAACTGGAGCTTGTGTGCTATGTTGCTCTTTTTTTGAGTTATAATAAAACACAGTCATCGGCCTACACTCTATAGCAGTGGTTCCCAAACTTTTCAGCTTTTAACCCACAAAATACCAGCAGCAGAGGCCTGAGACCCCAGCTGTTGTTGGTTAATAAACAATGTTTTCACGTCAGATAAACAAGGACATAGTAACAATATTCATCAAGCTGTTTTTGTCCAATGTAAAGACACTAACCTTACTCTTTTGTAACAACAAAGGCATAAAAAATTGTTAGTTCTCATTTTTTAGTGTAATTAATTCAAAAAATCTTTTCAGGACCCCACTCTGGGTCTTGACCCCAACTTTGGGAACCACTGCTCTAGGACATAAATTCAAGTGGTGCAAACACTGAAGAAAGTGAGTAAAATCGCTCTAACATGTGATGCATGGATAGCCACAGAATAACATGGCAGTCCTCTAGGAATAGTCAACCCATTCTCATCCCCCCGCGTCAACATATTGACGCTTGGTCAGGTACCTTTTGTGTCCAGTTTTGATGCGTACCCCCCGTGCGTCATTTTTTTACGAGATGAGGCGGAGGAGGACGGGCGCGTTGTTCTATTTTTTTTTACGAGTACAAAATGAGTGAAACTAACCATCCCAGACCCTAAATTTAACTTTTATTAGCCCTATACAGCCTATCCCAGAACACAGTACCTAAAATTAACCATTAAAGGCACAGTTTGTAGGATTTGTTGTTTTCTGCGACATCTAGTGGTTGAGTGGTTGAATCATCCTCCCTGGTCCTCCCCCCACCCCCACCCCCGCTTCCAAACGCAAAGGAGTTGCTACGGTGTCTCTCAGGTGTCAAAAACTTTTGGTAATTCCAACCGNGAAAAACGTTTTTATTAATGTCATAAGGGAGCCTTCTAAATAGTGTACTGTTTTACACTTTACAATAAGGCTCCCTTTGATTGTTGTGGTCATGTATAATGCAGTAATACAGTACAACATTATTTGTAAAATATGTGTTTCCAAATCATTATTGTGCTTACAAGGTAGAAACCTGGTCTACAATGTTTAACATAGCACTTTAGATGTAATATGTACATGAACAGATTTGGATCACTATTTGGCAAGAAACCAGATTTTGTCTTATTCTCGTCCTTAATTAATACATAATAAACACTTATTAATGATTTATAAAGTCTTTACAGATTATTTAATAACCTATCTATAAACTATTTATAAGCATCTATAAGTGGAGCCTTATTGTAAAGTGGTACCAAAAATGTCTGAGTAAACAAAGTCATCAGAGCCACCATTAGTTGTTTAGTTGCTTTGTAGGAAAAGTGTGTTGTTCAGAATGGTTTGTCTGAATAAACAGGAATCAGCTGGGGCCTCATGTGTAAACGGTGCGTACGCACAAAAAATTTACGTGCGCCAGGTTCTACGCCCACATTGTGATGTATAAAAACCACCGTTGCGTGAAAGTGCGCGTATATTTACGCACTATTTTCACCTGCCGTGAGAATGTGTGGCAGCCACGCAAAGTTTTTCAGCCGACAGTTTTAACTCACAAAGTCACAAATCTGACCTGAATCCACAGAAATATGACTCTGTTGTGTTTTCTGGATGTAAGGACCGTCTGAACACGGTGTTAGATTTTTTTTTTTTAGCTTTAGTTTTTATTGTTTAAACTTGAACGATGATGAAACTGAACCCTGGAACTGAAAATCATTTAACCTCAGACAAGAAAATAGATCAGTATAAAAATGATCAAATGAACCTCAGTCCAGTCTGTAAACTGTTTTTATATTTTTGTCACATAGTTGGAAACCTTTTGGGTCCCGGGCCGGAAAAACCCGACACATTACGTGTGGCATAAATAAAATAAAATAAAATAAAAAAGGCTGAAGAGAGGGAGCAAAATTGGACGCAAATGGTGGCTCACTGTACGGTAAGAATATTTCTTTTTTCTGTTTGTAGCCTTCTGGCTGATGCTGAGTTGAGCTGTGGCCGTAGTGCAGCAGGCTCGCGCTTCGGGTAGATTCTCGCACCAGGCGCTCGCGCCAGCTGGGAAGGTGTTCATATGTGTCAACCCCTTTGGACGTTTACCTGTCTGATGAGCCTCAAAAATCTATACTTTTTGCTAAAAATCCGTAGGCTACCACTCGTACCCACTCGTGGGGGGTCTGTCCGTGGAGATGACAGCGCCTGCTGTAACACAGGAGCAAAGGAGAGCAGAAAAAGTGGATAACGTGATGTTTGTTGTTTTTTTATTTCATTTTTATTCATTTTTTTAAACATCCGTTCAACGCCGTGTTCAACTAAATAGACAACAACTAACCAGGCTTCAACATCACGTTCAGGAGATGTCTGTAAATTTCAGGAAAATCTCAGGCTTTGGTTATCCCGTGTGAATGCGCCACATAAAACTATGTCACTCNTTTTAGCTGAAGCAATCCAAGTTGCATTTGTGTTAAACAATTAGATGCTCAAACACATAAACTAAGTATTGACTTCYAAAAACTCTCAACATTTCTGATGTTCCAGTCTGTTGCATTTGTTTTACTAAATACGTTTATGAACTTCAGATGTTTACAGACAGGTTTTTGAGGTTAGTACTCAGTATAGAGGTGTTTGCAGTGAAGAGGAGAATGGTTTTGCACAGGCTATTAAGCAAACCGCCTGTTAAAGAATGGAGTGTGGGAAGAGGAAGCCTGGTTTGTCATCCAGACATGCCTGAGTTTTGAGGATGAGTGGGAAAAAAGGACATCAGATGATCAGAATTGAAGCCTGTCTGAAACGAGCTCTAAACTAGACTGAAGGAATGTTCTTATTCAAATATATTTGACCCATTTCAATTAGTTTTACTTGATTGGTATGTGATATAGACAAGATCAAAGACAATTTTAAGCGTTGTAATGCTGTTGTTAGTGGCACTTAAAGCCACTAATGTGCAATCTATAGAAATAAATSACAAGCTTGTTCACATGACAAGCTTGTGAAACAGTTCTTCCACTAAAAGACATGCATGTCTCCAGCAGTCTTAGGAGTTCAGTGGGATGGACAGCAGAGTGGCAGGGCTTACTCACCAGGGAGAGCCGTAAATCCTGAACCCACGAACTGTGACGTCAGAGTCCTGCAGGTAGATGCAGTTAGTGAGGAGGGACTGGACATTCTCATAGTTCTCTGGCTTCAGCTTGGAGGCCGAGGGGAAGTAGTAAAAGTCCTGCTTGATCAAGTCTGCCATGAACTCCTGGTCRAAGGTCAACTCGTGGTTTCCGGCGATTACTATTTTGATGTCGTAGGGCAGGGTGCCTGGTAGGAGAGGAGAGAAGAAGGAAGGTGGGAATAAAGAAAGAAAAACAATAAGTAATGTTGGTAAGAAAGGTGGTATTGACAGCATGTTGACAAACAAAAGGCACAGCTGGAGAATGATAAAGTAAATTTAGCAAATGCTTTGATTTATTTTTTTTTGTTTCTGTAACATCTTTTGCCATTTTAAGAACTTTTTATAATTTGTGCGAACCCTGAAAACAAACAAAACTAAATTACCACAGACTTCAGGAAGAGGAGGACAAACCAGCCAGAACTGAGCATCAATGGGAAAGAAATTGAAATTTGTAGGCATCCTTCTCTCCCCTCCCCTCAGACAGGCTGAGAACCATCTGAGCCAAGCAGACTGAGAAACAGTGTTTTCTTCCCTTGAGCAGTAAATATGGAGGACTGAAACTAACATAGTTAAAAATAAAAGCATATATATCTAAATGACCCAATAAATAAAAAACACACTTAAAATGCACCAATTAAATAAAAAAGGAGAACTTTACCTAATATTTTACAAGCTTTTGATACATTTAGCTGTGTTCTGCTTTGTATGTGTTTTATTTCATTTGTTTCACATTTCTTATTTCATCCATGTTTTCAATTATTAGACTAAATTTGACAATAGTTTGAAAATAGTTTTTTTTCAGCTTTTAGTTTTTAATATTAATTTACAATAAGGTCACCAAACACTTAACAATAGCTTCTACCTCAAGAGGTAGAGTAGCCAAGTGGCTGGCTCACTGCTGCCAACTAGTGGTCAGAGGCTGAACTACAACATAAAAATGAGTGGCTGGCAGGAAAGTTGACATTTTAAACCTTAAAAAATCGATACAGGAAACCAACTGAGAGTTTCCTTGACTTTGTGTTTGGGCTCATTGTCTTGCTGAAATGTCCAGCCACGTTTCATC
>NW_013953939.1:55392-57278 GCF_001266775.1 Austrofundulus limnaeus | reverse complement strand
CTTTAGAATATCGATACAGTATCGGGAAACGAAATATCGCGATATTTCAGTGTATCGATATTTTCTTACACCCCTAGAAATTGCATCAAGTTCCTGCTGAGAACTTTGTTTTTTCTTCCTGCTTTTTGGACAGACTGGTAAAAAGCAGAGCATCGTTGCTACCTATGGCTGTAGGGGAAATGCAAGTGGAACGCTGCGGTGCTGCTGAGCTACGATGCACGTGCAAAAACATTTTCCTACATGACTAAGTACAATGTGTTTCCGAGGGTGTTAGGAAAGACGTAGCAGACAGAAAGGAACGATAATGGAGGGAAATGTGAGAAGAACATGAAACTCTATGAAAGGGTTTGGTGTTCATGCATCAAGGCTTTCTTCTTGTTTTCTTTGTTAGTTCTAATAAATCTGTACATTTGTTTTTARTGGAAGGATGGAAAAGAAAAAGTAAGACAGGTCATCACTGTTATGTTTACAATGCAGAATTTTTTTTTCAATTATGGCAGTCACCAGTGCATTTTTACCCCTTTCTCTTTCATCATTCCCCTCTAATCAAACCATCACTCCTTCTTCCTCTCCTCCATTTCAATAGCTTTAATTGGCTATTCAGAGCTCAGAACAGCAGGGTGTAGCATCGATCTCTGCTCATCAAACGCAGCAGTGTCTGGGCTTTCACTATTCTACATGACATTTTCAAAGCTCAGGAAACAGTCAACATTGACAAACATCTGGGGGTCTGCAGTGTGAGGTAGGAGAACTGATGGAGAGTTCAGTCACCGTTCTTTTTCCATTATCGGCAGCACAGCCCAGCGTGCAGCTCGTCGCACTGATTTGTGTGTCGGCGTGTGCATTTGTGATTGACTTTCTGATGTGTGCGCAGGTTCGCATGCATCTGTGCATGAACAYGTCGCGTTAGTGAAAAGGAGTAATTAAAGTAAGCTTCAGAAAAGGCTGACAGCCTGGCGACAGCTCTGTCAAAACAGCCAATCACAGCTTAGTGGCAGAGGAAGGATAGGAGGGAGGGAGAGGAAGGATAGGAGGGAGGGAGAGGAAGGAGGCGGCAAAAGAAATACTTTAGGAAGCCCCAAAAAATCCTTGAGTGTGAAGCAGGAATAAAAAGGAGATGAAAGCAGCTGTCAAAGAGTGCCCATCTCTGCAGTTTAGGCCCAGGCTGCCGCCTCTCCTCACACAGCTCCCATTTGTTTAGAACAACGCCTTGTGTTCAGCTGTCAGACACACAAAAAAAGCCCCCATAACGAGGGGCTGCACTTCCACAAAGGCAAATAGACACACAAAGCCAACGCACGCAAATAACTCAGGTTCAAGCAATACTTGCCTCCTAAAATTAAATTCTGATCACAGCTGGCCCAACATTGTGCCGGACCCTAAATACACAATGGATACTTCCATTACACAACAACTACACACAGCCAATAACCTCTGTGTGGTCAGTGCTTCATTATTTGATATTACCTGCGACTGCGACGTGAAAGGCACACCATGTTTTTACTCTGAGTGTACATTCACAAACAATTCACTTTTGGAGTCAGTTCAAATCAAAATCTGACCTCAGAAAACACAAAATATCTGGAACTGAATTTTGTTAACTTTTTACTTCAGCCGCCCAGACAAAATGTTCTTTTCCCAGTCAAAACTGTACAGTATATTTATCACAAATCTGCAACTTCATTCTTAATTAATTTTTTCCTTCCTTCCTTCTAGTTCCAACCCTTCCTTCCTTCCTTCCTTCCTTCCTTCCTTCCTTCCTTCTTTCCTTCTAGTTCCTACCCTTCTTTCCTTCCTTCCTTCCTTCCTTCCTTCCTTCCTTCCTTCCTTCCTTCCTTCCTTCCTTCCTTCCTTCCTTCCTTCTAGTTCCAACCCTTCCTTCCTTC
>NW_013953939.1:51860-53889 GCF_001266775.1 Austrofundulus limnaeus | reverse complement strand
TCCTTCCTTCCTTCCTTCCTTCCTTCCTTCCTTCCTTCCTTCCTTCCTTCCTTCCATCCAACCCACCCAGAAAAACACTGAGCTGTCAGCAGCCTGTTGGGAAAACCTCAAGCTGAGGTGGATTTTGTTTCCTTACACAGACTAATGTTACTGTTACTAACTGTGTTATTGATATAAAAATATGTTAAATGCAGATAACTATCAGCAAATTGTTTCTGTTTAACTGAAACAGAGGAATATAATTATTGCTGCTTATCTATTCCTCACAAACACATTTAATGTGACATCACCTCTGCTCCTAATATGTTTAATCAGTGACTGTTMTCGACATGAAACATGAAAGTCTCGTTACAATAAAGTGAACTAATGATTTGATTGAGCATGTCTAACAGTAGGTCAGAGTTTGATTGTTTTCTCAGAAATGAATTTAGATACAGCATTAAATTAAATTATAAGAAAAAGTGCCAAGAAAGTGTTTTTTGTAGTTTTTGATCTAGTAGTGTCTTTAAAATGGTAAATATCTTCTAACACAGAAACCTTTTGTTTTAAGTAGTCAATGGGTCGATCATGAACAGACATGAGAGTCATGCAGCTGTTCTGCATCTTTAAATGATAAAAACCAGACTGCAAAGACACAAAACATATTTACATATTTGCATAAAACACACATTAGGCTTTAATAATAGAAATAAAAAACTGAGCTGCAAGCTCAAAGACTAAATTTGCCTAAAAGCAGAAGTAGTTTGTTTGTCGTTCTCTGTGCCAACAGATTCCTGTCAATAATTCAATTTAGTTTATTTATACAACACCAAGTCCCAACCGTCTCAGGGCTCTGTACAAAAAAACTATMCATTTAAAGAAGCCAGCAGATTGCATTGAATCTTCACTTCATCACAGTCTCCATCCTGAGCAATAACAACGTTACCATGTAAGAAAACAAACAAAACAGTGTCTCACTTTTTACATCCTGAATCACACGAAAAATTATACATTTGTTTGTTCATCACAAGGGATTGTTGCTTCTGTAACAAAAGCTAGATGACTAGAATGAGGTGTCAGTGGGAGTGGGTTTGCACCTTAATGGGAAATTTAACAATGAAAGGGATAATTTACTAAAGCAAGCTCACCTGGCCTTTTTTTCCCCAAAGGTGGTCTTGACAAAACCTAAAACTCTGCAAAGTGACAACAAGTTGAAGGAAATTTTGTAACTGATTAATTGAATGTTAGATCCGGTATTGTGTTTTATACTTTCTGATCATTTTGGCCTGTGAGGTTAAAGCAGACAAAGAGTTGGTGTCTTATCATGTGTTCGATRTTTTAGTTTAAACAAAAAGAGTTACATTCTACGTCTGATGTAAAAGGTAACACCTCCAGGGGTGTAACCAAGAAGAGATGTACATTATAAGGTCAATTCATTATGATAGTAGAAAGAAGTTGTCAGTGTGTTGCAGAGTSTCTGCTTCAGCTGTGTTTCGGTTCAGCCCAAGGTCTTAATGAGGCCCTGTGCTGTGACGTGAACCTGATTGGAGTCAGAAGATTGAAAATAAAGTTTTAAGAAGAAATCCAGGGGCCTCATGCATAAAGGATTGTGCAGCTTTCACACTAAAAGTTGACGTACGGAAAAAAATTAGAAAAGTGCGCCGCACCAAAAAATTCAGATGTATAAAACTCTGCGCACGCAGGTTCCTGCGCACCTTTCCTTTATACATCCCAACGACCGTGGAATTGAGCGCACCTGAGACACCTCCCCTGACACTCCTCCATATAAATATGTAAAATAGATGTAAATGTGACCAGCGCGTGATATTCTCCTCAGATTCCTCTCTGTGGGATCAGAAATGATTTTTAGATGCAGGAAAATTATACATTAAATGGAGAATGAGTGAGAAAACTGTCTAAATAAGTAGTGGAGTGACATTATTTTATGTGGCACATTTGCACAGGATAACCAGAGCCTGAGATTTTCCTGAAATTTCCAGACATCTCCTGAATGTGATATTGAAGCTGGTAATTGTTGTCTATTTAGTTG
>NW_013953939.1:42057-50746 GCF_001266775.1 Austrofundulus limnaeus | reverse complement strand
CTTTACAATAAGGCTCCACTTATAGATGCTTATAAATAGTTTATAGATAGGTTATTAAATAATCTATAAAGACTTTATAAATCATTAATAAGTGTTTATTATGTATTAATTAAGGACAAGAATAAGATAAAATCTGGTTTCTTGCCAAATAGTGATCCAAATCTGTTCATGTACATATTACATCTAAAGTGCTATATTAAACATTGTAGACCAGGTTTCTACCTTGTAACACAATAATGATTTGGAAACACATATTTTACATATAATGTTGTACTGTATTACTGCATTACACATGACCACAACAATCAAAGGGAGCCTTATTGTAAAGTGTAAAACAGTACACTATTTAGAAGGCTCCCTTATGACATTAATAAAAACGTTTTTCATCGTTTAATAACTAACATTTACCATCTAGGCCAATGGTTCTCAATCCTGATCCTCAAAGACCACTATCCTSCATATTTATGTTAGTTTCCCTGGTCTTCAGCAGCTCTTTAATCCCTTAAACCTTAATGTACCACCCACAGTRCATTCCCAGTTTGTGGTTACCTGCCTCTTTATAGCCTGACCCGTGCTACCAGGGACTTTGAATTTGCATATTAGACTGTTCAAACCATTTGATTGTTTGTCTTCTATTGATTGATGCCTCTTTTGACCAACTGGGTACATCTGTAGGTTCTCCAGAGCCCAAAATGTGTGGCAAACCCCTCGTGTCCCACCTGTATGGTACATGTGATTGAATGAATCTTCCAAACAGATCTGAGTTTCATTCTGACACCACAGCTGTGCAGCTAATCATGTTACCTTTTATTCGATATGCAGCTTTGGAAATGTGAAAAGAAATGATGGTTATAGTCTATGTTTACTTCAGTAATTAAATACAGTTACATACAGTTACAAAAAGTATGACTGATGAAGTAAAAAAATACAGATTGATAATTTTACATAGAAACTAGACTTGTAAGTTTACTCCAAAGGGATCAAAAGCAGTTCTTCATTTAACGTGGGTTAGGCCTGCAGGTTAACAGGTTAARTTCTACAGAAGCCTGCCAATAACTCATTCATTTAAATCAGGTGCCTCAAAGCAGGAACTCATCTAAAACATGCAGGATAGCGGTCCTCGAGGACCAGGATTGAGAACCAGTGATCTGGAGGAGCCAGTTGAAGTGGTTCAGGTGTCCAGTAAAGATGCTTCCTGGAGGTTTTCCAAGCAATTGGGAGGAAACCCAGGACACGCTAGGGAAACAATGTCGTAGCTGGTCTAAGAAGACCCTGGAGTCCTCCCAGAAGAGCTGGAAGAGGTGGCTATGGAAAGAGTTACCTGGTAAAGTTCAGGATTGACTTATAGAAATGGATGAAATCTTGATGGAAGTCAATGCATAGTCCCAATAAAGACAGGAAGGCACTGTGTGTGTGTGTGTGTGTGTGTGTGTGTGTGTGTGTGTGTGTGTGTGTGTGTGTGTGTGTGTGTGTGTGTGTGTGTGTGTGTGTGTGTGTGTGTGTGTGTGTGTGTGTGTGTGTGTGTGTGTGTGTGTTATGAGCATGCTCTCAAATGTGTCCCTGAGCACAGAAGCCAAAACTAAAAAAAAGAAATTAAAAGAAATTATTTGACTGCCAACAGTTAGTTAGTTCCAAAGTATACATGGAGATATTAAAAACTAGTCACTTACACATCTTGCCAAATAACTTAATACCATAGTGTGTGCATTTGTTTGTGTGTGTGTGAACATTATCTGAGTGTGTATTATTGGCCAAATGTTTCCTGCCAACCCAAAATAATTAAATTAAGACTGGAATGTGTTTCAATCAAAGTTCAGACAACAAGAAAAAAAATAAAACTAAGTTCAACAAAAGTTTGCTCCTTGTATCTTTATGAAAGGAAGTTATTAAATGGTGTACTAATTGTTAAATCTTTCTTCTAAACTTTTCAAAATAATTTTATAAATTTTAAAATTTATAATGTCATTATTATTATTATTATTATTATTATTATTATTTTACTTTGTTTACCTGCTTTTAAAGATTTTGTATGAAGAACTTTCAAGTAATCAAAAACCATATAACCATAGCAGCTAAGACAGAGCACTCAGTTTTTGGAAAAATGTACAATTCATAGCAATTTTGGGTGTAATCACTCCCACGTCTGTATATTCTACTACACTTTTACATGGAGGGTTAATGATGGTGAATGTAATTAACTGGAAAAAAACAAGGTCGAAAAGAGGGAACATATTATTTAAGACATTTTGCATGTATTTCCAATTTTAAATCAACTTTAAAACAACAAAGGAAAACAGTTTTTACAGTTTTGAAGTGTTTTGATTTACCAACCGAAGAAAGTGAAGAAACATGACAAGAGGATTTTCCAAAAAAAAAAGCTTTCTTGCAGGCAAAGTCTAACCTAGCTTTCATTTCGTTTGCACGACTGGTTTAATAGTTGGATTTTGGTTTTCTAACATTAAATATATTCCCCTCTCCTGTCATCGAATAAACCAAACTAAAACATGAAAATTTCAGGAAATGTTTAATGTACCTCGGTCAAAGCTGGACAGCATGCCTGGCCGACTCAGCTCTGAGTCCCGGGGGTGTACAGCCATTCAAAGGACTTGATAAGTGCCTTAAAACTAGGAGGGAGAGGAGGAACAGTTTGGACACATTGTATGGGACTGATAACCGCTAATAATGGCCATTTAATGGACTGACAACATTGCGGGTAGTTTCTGTCGAGTCAGGAAGTTTCAGTTCCCCCTCTCTGCCTCTGTGTGTCTGTGCATCTTCTGAAAGAGCCTTTAAAGGGATCCACGATTAGTTGTAMCATTAAACTTTATTTGATAAACATTTATTTTAACTGCAAAATAAAGACTGTAAAAATATTGTATGCTGTTCAGTTTTGTAAAATTTTTAAAATATATTTTAACACAGACAGGGCCATTTTATTTACACGCAAAGAATTCTGGGTAAATGATGACATCAACTAGGTCATCGGTGCGAGGCTGCTAGCGAGCTATATCCACCCTGAAGGTTAATCTTGGACAATATCTGATGATCGACTCTTTTAAATGAAACCAGAGAGCGTTGACAGAGAGGAGAAGGTAGAAATGACTCAGCCTGGAACTGAAAATATGGATATATATATATATAGATCAAACTGAACAAGAAAACTAACAGAACAACAAATTTTACTCTCATGAACTTCTTTAATAGTCATAAACATGCAAAAACATCATTTCTGCAAGATTTCTCAGCAAGGAATGCTGGGTAAATACAGGTCTGTCTGACATGAGGTGGAAGAGGGCGGGGCTTCGCAGAATACTTCTTTCAACACTGCATGGTGTCATACATCAACACTGTTTAGTGTTATGTAAGACTTAATAGTGGGCAGAGCTTATTTAACACTGTCATATGTTGATACAACACCAAGGAAATCAACACTGTGAATTAACACCAACACTGGGTGTCAGTTTACTCGGAAAGTGTTAAATTAACACCAGGGGGGTGTTGAAGCAACACCCAAAAGTTTAACACTGAAATTTATTTACTGTGAAAAGAGGCTGAATTCAAACACAAAGTTTACATTTTAAAACATCTGAAACTGCTATTTAAAACGTTGAGTGGTTTCTTCATAACTTCAACTAGTATATTTTGCAAAAAAAAAAAAAAAAATCAAAGATCACCATTTTCTCAGAAATTTATGTTTTTGTTTTCTGGGTTTGAGCTTAAGCAACAAATTCCCACATTTGCCGTTTAATTCTGCTTGGTCAGCTTGCAGCTGAGGTAAACTTCTTCCATCCGTTATTACCATCCAGGTAATAACGCTGCCACCTATTTGGGGTTGCGTCAGTTCAGTAGGAGGTCCTAGATAGAAGATCAGGACAGATTTCATTCAGAGTATCAGAMGTATGCAGCTAAAATGGGTCTCCTAAAGCTAGCGAGCATATTTTAAATACTGATAGCCYATGGACTATGAGGTACTTGTATTTAGAGCTACCCAGATGTAATCGTATTGTTCAGAATGGACCTTAGCTCCAGGTGTACACAGGTAAGCRTGTAACAAAAAGATGGAAGAATAATTGTGTGAAATTTAAATAATGTAAAATAAGAGATAAAAAGAAATAAAGAGCAAGACAGGGAAAAACAAATGACAAGTTTGAAGAAAAGGAGACGTTTGCCTTCCCACCTAGACTTAAACTTGATACTCGCTTGTTTCATCTTTAATCCACCACCCACATACTGCTACGTCTCATCTCACACACACACATGCACACACTCACACACAAGTGTGCACACAGACACGAAACAAAAAGAGCCAGCAATTATGAGAAAGTTTACACAAACACCACCTACTGCGCCACTCTTCCAAAACACACATTTTATCTGAGTACACCAGCAACTCACAACACTTCTGACTGTCCACAGCAAACATAATGCATTTCACACACACACAGCTTTGCTTTTACATCCCTGTGGGGACCTTGGATTGACTTCCATTCATTTTCTGGTAATTTTATAGCCTAACCCCGACCATTTACCCTAAAATTAACCTCACAGGTGACCCTAAAACYAACCTAAATTCAATTCACACTTTGGTCCTAAACCTAAACGCACACAAAAATAGCATCCCAGGCATTGGTCACCACAATGCACATTCTGTCCCCATGTGGTTGCCTTTGTCTGGAAAATGGTTCCCACGATGTAGCAAAAACGTGCCCACGCACACACACATACATCCAAAGACACACACAGAGGCAGTGACAAAGGAAGTTTACAGAGCGTAGTCAGTTGTCTTTGTAGGTGGTCTGTCTTTTCTTTCTCTCCTCTCTGCACTCCGTCTCCTCCACGTCTTTGTTGTGTCGAGGGTTTTCTACAGGATAATGTGCAGATTAAGCTGCAACTTTTAAAACAAGCCGAGTAGTCTTGGTGAATTCTTGGCTCTTCACTATAAAATAAGCAGAAAGTGGCTTTTTACAGTAAGTTTCTGTTATACTAAATTGCACACTTGTAAWATATACTGTTTTGCAAAACTTTGAGCGCTTATTTCTTTATTYAATTTTGAAGGCAAATCATAGATTCCACATTTATTGAGCCACAATGTTTGTGGGATGTATTTTTTTCTCATGGCTACTAAGAGCCAAACACAGACCTGAAGGTCCCCTGTGGACTTGTACACAAAATGTGTTGCTGTGCAAACTATTCACTTACAGGGCATTTACCAACAACAGACAAAAAGGATTGTTAATATGAAAGAGAGCATGTTGTTTTAAAGAGGTACTTGGAAAAAAATAGCAAACAGTGAAAATTGCCAATGATCATGCTAGAGCCTGTGAAGTGACACCATTAGGACTGTTTATTCTGCCATGATGGACGGCAATTGTCTGGCTAATTTGTACAGCTGTGATTGAAGATAGTGTTAGTACACGAAAAGTTAAAACCAGATGCTTTCATCCACCATATAAAAAGGAAAAATAACCTTTTTATCCCACTATCTGACAGTAAATCAAATTATACCTTTTGTGTTTTAGGCGAACAGGCCATTTTGCAGTTACACATACTAGCAGGGCCTAACACTGCCCATTCACAGGTTAACTGGTAAAACACTGAAGTTGCTATGAAAACAATYGAAATTGTGCAAACTGAACGAGATCAAAAAGCAGATTTATTGCTTAGATAATTAGAAAAATCCCATCTATGATCCTAAAGGAATGTTTAACATGAATCAGTTCAGGGCAAATACATTTTACACTRAACTTTTTGAAAATTTCCTATATTTGTCCAACGTCAATGGCGCGTTTCCATAACAGCCTCACAATTTTCCTGATAAACATGTGAGCTTAGCTTRGGCCTGAGTCGCACTACAAGATTTTAAAGCAGTCGGGCGATTTTCAAAGACTGATAAGAGCCCACACACGAGGATAAAAAATCATGGATATACCAGGTTTGTTCCCACAGTGTGTGATGTACAGCCACACGGCAAGAGACAACAMACYACACACAAAAAGATATCTCTTTCATGAACATTCAGATGTCAGAYTTTAARTCACGCGAGACTTYRTGAAATCTCACGAGAATTCAGATGTCCAAGGAAAAATCTCACGTGACCTCCAGAAAGACGTGAGTTCAGAGTAAATAAACATTTGCAACAAGGAAGAAACAATGTTGATTGTTTGTGGACTATTTTACCAGAGGAAAAACAATTCCACAGGACTTTTAACATCCAGCAGAACTTCTGGTGAGTCATGACAGTTTTTTTTGTCTTCTGTAGTTTGGAATCCCCTCCTTGTTTACGTCACCTCGCTTTCTGATTGGCTACGCGTCTCATTCAACAGGCTGAGAGCTCGGGTGAACACTACACACACTGTGATATCAGGCAAAAAAATCAAACATGTTGAATATCCCCGATTTGAGGTCGGAGCGGTCCCGACGTCCTTTGAACCGTCTAGATCACACTTAACTCACCACCCACGGCAGGAATATCTGCTATGATTATCTTTAGAGCCATCACAATAATCTGGACTTCCTTAAGATTGTCGGAAGGGCAAAAATCGGCCTGATTTTCTTGTAGTGTGACTCAGGCCTTACTTCATGCATTCACATTTGTAACAAYTTTTAACAACAAAATGGAACTGTATTTCAGGATTCATTTTTTCCTGTTTTGTAAATGCACAAATCATGATGTTTTTTGTAAAGAAAAATTACTGCTTTCTTTTAAGTCATATGTTTACATACACTATTACTTTGCCTTTAAACAATTTGGGAAAAGCTGAGATGATAATGATGTCACTGGTTTAGAACCTTTTGATAGATTAGTTGTAGGTTTGCCACCTGTAAGAAATGAAAATAAGGGACATCCACCACAGCCCGGCTCCAATGGGGCGAGAAAATCATTCCTCAAAATTATACTATAAGCATTTTGACACAATAAGCCCTACAAATATTTTTAATCAAAATATACATTTATTAAAGAATAAACATTTTATTTTAACAATAGCATTTACCGTATTTATTCATGTATAATACGATCTCATGTATAATACGACCCCCCTTTTTTAGCTTAAAAAGTATTAAAAAAATTAATCCTCAAACTACCTCCAATTTCATACTGACTTCAAGATTTTTCAGCCTTTGCAGTYTTTATACATATCAGTAAAATGATCATTGGACTGTTCATTTTATTTTAACAACATATGTACTAAAAGGTATTTTGACTACAAATATATATCAGCTGTAGCAGCATCATATGAATTCTGGCATTTTACACATAGTCCACCAGGAGGCGCCAACACAATGAGATTTGGGCCATCTTGTGGAGGAAAAGCAGATTACTTCCTACTCGCGAGCGCCCCCCTCTGGTGGGGAATCTTTTTTTCAGAAATACAAACCTTTTCAGAACACCGGTAGACGGCAGCCATTACAGACGAACGTGTTTGTTTCAGGAGCGGCTCGGTCACACGCTAATGTCATTAGTTTGTTATCATTACTAAGGTGCAGGATTGCCTTTTTCTTTTTTTCACATCATGTCGCCTGCCTGGATCTGTTACTATCTCGCTCTGAAGCACGACGGAGTGTCAGAGGTAAGCTCACTTCAGCTGCTTTTTACGACGCGGTCTCATTTCCAGACTCAGGCATTTTGTGAATGAAGCCGATATTTCGGTTAAAATACATAAGTAAAAATATTTATCCGAGTATAGTACTACCTGCCAACTTTATGGATGATTTTATGGATTAAATTTTACGTATTATACTTGAACAAATACTGTACGGTATTGAATAACACTTATACATTAGTGTGGTTTGTTCTTTAAATGGCCATAAATAACATTTATATTGGTCAGTACTGCTGTATATTAAATAAATGATTATKCATTCAACTTTAAAAACTAAACATTTTATATAATCAATCAAACCACAATAGTCTAAATAAGCTGTACCCATGCACTGACATATTCTGGTAAAAGCACAACCAGACAAGATAGAACTCGATGCCAACTGTCACTGATGTCTGTTGTCGCATGTGTAGAGAAAAAAATGACTAAGTAGCAAATCGTGACCTTCCCATGACATCGCTAGATCACTCGTGATCTACAAATGCTGAGAGTAAGTGTTGGCACATACTTAGCTCTACTAAAAAATTCAGCTCAATAACTGCTTTCTTTACTGAGCTACTGCCATTTTTATGTGATGTAAGGTTTGGCTATGGTGGCAGCCATCTTGGATCACATGACCTTGTAAAGGCCACTAGGACTTGGACATTCAGTGACAAACTGTCATCAGTTTTGTTGGAATCGTCACAGGCCTTCATTATTTAAATCATCTCATAAGGTGAACAGACAGACGGACGGAGAGCATTTCTATGTCCCCCGACTCGGAGACAGGGGACAATATAAAATAATGTCCAGCCTTCTGTCTGACTTGGAAGAATGTCTGGCTTATGTCAAATTGTTTTCTTCTCACCAGTAACATAAGTGTTCTTCAGATGTATCCATAGGAATTACCCTGGAAAAGAAAACCTTAAAACAGGGGTGGGCAATCCTGGTCCTGGAGGGCCGCAGCCCTGCATGTTTTACTTTTTTCTCTGCTCAAACACACCTGATTTGAATGAATGGGTGATTATCAGGCTTCTGCTGTATGGAGGACATACTTAAAAATAAAAGCGGAAATATATAAACTGACTAATAAATAAATACACTTAAAG
>NW_013953939.1:22426-33804 GCF_001266775.1 Austrofundulus limnaeus | reverse complement strand
AAATAGAGTGTACTTATATATCGCCTTTCTCCACCCTCATGAATTTTGTTCGTATCTGAAAAAAATCTTAGAATACGAAAACATTGGTGAATGCCACAAATTCTCCTAAATCACTCGTACGCACATCTTAAGAACAAATCTGTGCGTACGAACGGTTCTTGCATGAGGCCCAATGTAATTATCAGATTTGATTTGGTCCCCAGAATATATAAATGGTAAATAGAGTGTACTTATATATCGCCTTTCTCCACCACAGTTTACATTTTCCACTTCTGACAAGAATCACAAAACAACCGTATAAACAAAGAAATCTTTCTAGGTATGAGTAACTTAGATGACATGGTTTTATGATGGATGCTGCAAAAGCTGTAATAGCCACTAAAAGCATAAACGTAGCTAATAAAGACTGATTCATTTATAAACTGCAGGGTTGATGGTGAAAATTTGGCACACRGGAGTTATGTGAGTTTTGAAAATCTGCCCTTGATGTTGGTAGTTCCATTACTTCAGCCTGTGCCAGCTCAGTGTATTACTCACAATGACACTGAGCCGAGAAGGAGCATAACAAGCACCAGTGGATAAAAAATTAAAAAAAAAAACAGTTGTGGAAAATGCAGCAACTTTACAATGTTACTGCCAAATAAGTACACTGTGTATTACAAATGTTTTAGTTAAAAAAATCTCAGAAAATTGTGTCAACTTGTGAAAAAGTTCTGAACAGGTTGGATTAGACATTCATCATTAGGCTGCTGCKTATACACAAGACTCCTTTCCCTGGRCACTCCCATAAAACTGAATAAATATGGCTTTCTCATAACAGTTTTGAGTCATAATTTTYTAATCTTTTTTATTGCTGATATCTGATTCTATTTAGCATGTTTTATTTGTTTTGATTAGCATGATGATCAGATTTATTCCCAGTAGTTCCAACATGAAACCCTGAGTGAAACCTTCATTTTATCTCTCCACCTCTCCCACTAAGTAAAGCATATTGATTGTTTTACAGTTTAGTTAATTAAATTAGATATATAGGTGTTTCTAAAAAGTTCAACCAAAAATATTTGTAATACGAGAAACCTGTAAATTTCAGCTAACAGCTCAATTTTAATATTTAAAGAATGACAAGGAAGAATTAAGATAGCCACAATTTTCACTATGGATTGGAAGAATGTCTTATATGTCTTATATTGATACAAAAAAAAGTTACATTTTGTTCTGGGAAAAATGAGGTTCAAGTTATCTGAAATGTTAAAATCTAAAAATGTCTGTTTTGACATACCGGTAGTACGTACTTATTTTATTTATTTATTTACTACATTGAAACAGGCGTGGCRCATTTCCAGCCTGGCTAATTAATGCTTAAAAAGCTAGTTGAACTTTTTAAGTATTTCTAGATTGTTTTTATTTTACTAGCACAACTAGAATTTTAACGTGAGAATTGTAGGAGGTTTGGACCCAGGTGGCAGACATCATGGAGACTCAAAGGTAAGACTAGTTGAATATTTATTTAAACAAAAGGCCAGCATAACCAAGGACAGGGAAATGAACAAAGACAAAAGGAAAAGAGGGACAAGTGAAAAGAGAAAAGTGGAAGCGCCTGAGTGATTACTGAGTGGGGACAAGAGAGAGAGAGAGAGAGAGAGAGAGAGAGAGAGAGAGAGAGAGAGAGACCACTGAAAGCAGGTTGACAAAGGAACAACAAAACACACAGATTGTGACAATTGCAGGTATTTTTTTCTTTTTATTTCTGAGTCATTAAAATAGTATTTGACATGAACAAATGMTATAACTGATATAAAGGAGTGAAGAGTGTGATTTGATTAAGTATTCAAATGGCCTAACCTGAGCAAGCAAACAGGCAGAGATCTGACAGTAGCTGCGTTTCCATTGCAAATGTGCGCAAAACTGTCGATATTCTGTTAATGTCGAAAAAGCACAGTTTCGCAACTGTGGTGTTTCCATTAAGTAAGAAACGCTATTAAAGTCACGCATGAATTCGTTTGTTCTCGCGATAAGTCTTTCAAACATGGCGGCAATGGATGTAAACACATAGCATATTGCTACCGCGACACTAGCGCTCATCATCAAGCCTCTACTTGGGAGCGGCTACTTATGCTGTGTTTTTGGGAAATTGTAGTCGGTGAGTTTACTACTTTCTTTTACAATTTCCGTGATATTACTACTACCTGTACTTCCTGTTATCTTCTTCTTTGTCGTCTTTTCGCCAGTAGAAACAGCCGGTTCTTGATCACGTGACTCCCGTGATGCGAAAAAAGCGTTTCCATTGCAGTTTTGCAAAAAAACACAGTTTTCGATTCGGCCAAAAAAACCACCTCATCCTAGCGCAACATTTTGTCGAAAAACGTAATTTTTTTCAAAATTGCCGTGTTTCCATTGAGCAAATCTAATTTTGAAATTCTAATTTGCACATTTTCATGGTCAATGGAAACACGGCTAGTGTGTATGCTAGATGAGGACACGTGTTCGTTTGTGAGGTCAACTCACAAAAAATACTATAAAACCATAATATCTCCTGTTTAAACAGAAAACAGGTAACACTTTTGCCAAGAGCAGTATCCTCCACTGTTCAGCAAAGCAGGCTTGGACGACTCCTCTAACTGCTCTGCCACAGACACCCTCATGATGAAAGCCCTGTCAGTGTCTATGTGGTCCAATGTGGCCAAGTGTTAGGGAGGCAAAGTGGACTGGACTCTGTAAGTTCTATCAGTTCTCACAAGAACAGCCAGCTCTCATGAGGGCTGAAGGATACGTTAAGCAACAGTTTGAATACAGAAGAAGAAGAAATCCGTTCATATCTAAAATCTTGAGCAGAGGCTTCACTTTCTTCCAAACAAGGGAGAAAAGACATACAAATAGTGGGGTTCTTTTTGAGGCAATTAGACAGCCCGTTGCACCTTTMTTTTCCCTCTCACATGCTTGCAAGTGTAGCAGACTTCTAAGTGTGCAAACAGAAGACAGAAAAGCACTGAGGGACAGATGGGAAACAGTTTTACAGTTGCCTGAAATTCTGTTGAGTTTTCCAACGTTAAAAACAATAAAAAAAAGTGTCAAATGTCTTTGTTTTTCTTTTCTCCAGAGGCACTTGCTGCTGGATAAACACAAGTAAAGGCAGACAAAGCAGGGTGCAGGTGTTACCTAACTAAAAGGAAGAGAAGCAAATGAGAGAACAGGATGAAAATGAAGAAAATGTAAAGAAACGAAGTAACCCMCCTCCCCGAAAGAAGAAAATCTGACTTTGACAGGTACTAGGTTCTGAAAAAAAAAAWAAGACATAGAAAGTGGCAAAAGATGGAGATGTGAAGAAGTAATAAGAACAAAGTAATAGGGTGGAGCATACCATAAAAAGACAGCAGTTATGAAAGTTTAATGTTCTGACTGGTACAGAGCTGAAGGGAGCAGAGAGAGGGAAGATTAGGTGGTAAAGAGGATGTACAGAGCACAGGGTGCAGGAACTGAAAGGTGCAACAACAACAAACAGACGATGAGACGAAGGGGTACATATATACTAAGACATATGTAGACGTAGGATGACCAGTCTCTATCTTCTGGACGCAAAAAGCAGTGCCTACATGGCAATTGTATCACAGCCTTCACTTATTTATTATTCAGCAGTAAAGCTGAAGAGAGCAGGATCTAAATWAAGAGCTACAGCAAAGATGCTAAAGGCCTCGGGTCTCAGGGAGCCATATGTTTGACATTTTGTAGGCAAACAATAGAACTAATTGTTGGGTCCGAAAAAAAAACCCAATTGTGTGAGACCTTAAGAGTCTTTTAAAAGAGTTATGTTAAAATGGGGTTTAAATGTGTAGTACAGTAAATGAATAGTTTTACTCTGGAGATGGTAGGAATGATTATTAGGGTTTCAAGCAAGTACCGGMAAGCATGTCCATGCATCTAGCACAGCCTTACTGAAACAGTTTTTCCCATTATCTTTCTGTTTCTTTTGTAAAYAAAARTCTTCTGTAGCCAAAACCACAAGGAGTAATAAGATAATATTTACATGGTGGGAACTAAGTTCTGCGTATGTGACACAGAAAAATGCCACCATATTTCCACCAATAGGAGGAGAGTTGTTCACATGTCCCGGGGAGGGGGGTGTTGAGGAATGAAATCCAAATGGGCCATATTCAGGGTCTCCACTGCAGATGCATCTTACAGGAGTTGTGGCCTGAAGGTCATCAGTACCTATCGCTGTGGCAACCAAACGACCTACTTGGTGATGGAGGCCATCAAGCGGAAGAAGGAAGCCTTCAGGACTTGGCTTTGCCAAAGGACTCTTGTAGCAGAGGATGAATAAAGAGGGGCCAGAAGGACAGGTTCAATGGTCAGGGAAAAACTGAAGCATGGGAGGAATTCAGGGAAGGCTTGGGGAAGGACTTTCGATTGGCCTCAAGGAGGTTCTGCCAAACTGTTTGATGACTCAGAAAAGGAAAGTGTTCCTTGTCACAGGCTGTGCTTGGTTTGGATGGGGAACTGATGACCAGGACTGAGGATATTGTTGGATATTGTCTCTTCAACATTGCATGGAGGCCTGGAACAACTTCTGTGGAATGGCAGGGTACTGTTTCCTATTTTTTTAAAAGGAGGACCGGGGAGTGTGTTCCATCTRTTTGTGGGATCACACTTTTCCCTCCTCAGAAAAGTTTACTCTAGGGTTTCGGAAGACTCTGATTGATGGTCGAACCTCGGATTCAAGAGCAATGGGGCTTCTGTTCAGGTCATGGAACAGTGTACCAGATCTTTACCCTTGATGAGTTGCTAAAGGGCTTGTGGGAGTTTGCCTCTCTGGTCTAYATGTGTTTTGAGGACCTGAAGAAGGCTTATGACCGTGTTTCTTGAGGCATTTCATGAGAGGWGCTGCGGGAGTATGGAGTGTATAGATTGTTATTAATAGTCCATGGACTATAAGAGCTATCCAGCCTCTTTAGAACCAAAGCAAGAGCTGTGTCTGCATTCTAGGCAAAAAGTTGAGCTTGTTTTCAGTGCGGATTGGATTCTGCCAGGGCTGTCCCATGTCTCAAGGTTCAGTCGTGGAGAGGAGAGCATTTGGTTTGAGAACCACAGGTTTCTGCTTTATGTGGATGATGTGGTTTTCATGGCATCTTCAGGCCAAGACTTTCAGCGTACACTGGGGCAGTTTGGAGCCAAATGTGTAAAGTGGCTGGAATAATGTTGCTACTTTGGTATGTTGTGATGAAGAAAGAGCTGAGTCAAAAGGCAAAGCTCTTGATTTACTRGTCTGTCTTCAYTCCACYCCTCACCTGTGGTCATGAGGTGTGGATCATGACTGAAAGAATGAAATTCAAGCGGCCAAGACGAGCTTCCTTTGTAGGGTGGCCAGACTTAGCTTTGGAGATAGGATGAGGAGCTCCATCATCTGGGGGGAGCTTGTATTAGAGCCGCTGTCACTTCACATTGAAATGAGTCAGTTGAGGTGGTTCAGACATCTGATTAGGATGCCTCCTGGAYGCCTCCCTTCAAAGGTGTTCCAGGCACGTCACAGAGGCTTGGTGGAGGACACAAGACTCGCTGGAGGGATTATGTATCTTCTCTGGCCTCTGAACACCTCAGGGTCCCCTAACTAAAATAAGGTKGGGAAAACAGGTTYAGTCATGCAATACAAAATAAAGAAGTATAGAAATAGGGGAGAAAAAACAATTAACAATGCATATAATGTTAGACTAAAAGGTGAAAATATCAAGCTATGAGCTGGTGAGTGAATGCAGATGACATGATGCTGTCAAAAGATTTGATTCCACCCCTGGTWAAGGTGGGATTGAACTTTCCTTTTATTATATTTTATTTCTTTTATTCTCTTTCGTCAGAGAATATTCTTGAACATGAAACCTGAGGCAGTGATTGGTCCATTCCAGGGGTTTCTAACAATGTCATCCAGGATCAGTTTTGCAGCACAGCAAAGTCTTGTTAATCAGCTCTAAGACTGATGCTTAAGATTACTCTTACACTTTTCTTAAAGTGAGACTGAGATGCTTGATAACTGACATAGAAGCCCAACTTTTAGCTAAAATTTTAGTCCATTCCTAACAGCATCATCATGAGCAATTCAAAGAAGTTTGATAAATACAGGCCCTGTTCAATATTTTCACCAGAAAATAAAAGCGTGTCATCAGCAAACAAAATATATTTTAAAGCCTTTACATCTTGGCCAAATCATTCACATACAAAATAATAAAAATGTCCAAGCACAGAACCCTGAGGAACTCCACAATTGATATTACTTAATAATGTTGGAGTATTTGTATGAAGCTTAGCCTGGATGAYTATAAAGTAAATAACAAATTCCTTCAAACTTATTTTTATATTTTGCTCCAAAATTTGCCCAGAGAGTAATAATGTCTTCAGAGACAATATGTCAGTGGAACAACAATTACGTTTCTTCTGTCACTCCTTATACTTTTATTTTTTACTGTCACAGTTCTACTGTCCTTTTTATTTGGGCTTGGAACCGGCAAAAAAAAAAAAAAATACAGTCATAATTATTTTATTGCAGTGGTTTATTTTATAGCCAAAAAATGTTCTAATTTTTGTATTTTTWTTATTCAATCAAACCAAAAAGGCATTTTCAATTAAAAAAAGTTATTTTATTTATTTATTAATTTATTGTTGCAAAAAGAAATTTTGATTGAAACTGCTTTTTTGTTTGACTGAATAATAAAAACACAAAATTACCTTACATGGATCTGTCAGCAGCAACTTCACATCAACATGATTTATTTTGAGTCTGGATGGATTAAATATTTGACTGCAGCTGGGAGGGATGCTACAAAAAGTGTCAGATACAGACTGACCCATTAGAACTTTCTTCATAGGACTTTTGAATATGTCACAGAAACTACATGAGTGTAACCCTGAGATGTCAACCTGTGTTTTAGATGTTATAAAGGAAGGCTTATCTCTGGACTATGTCTGGTGTTGCACAGGCATGATTTTCCAATATTKTAACAAAACTTGATCTTGGAGACAAACAGCAACGTCATACATGAAAAGATCATGTACACACTGATAAACGATGACATCACTTTGGTCAWAATTTGTCAGTCTTACTTGGCTTATCTGGAAACTTTAATAATGACYTTTATGGACTTGAAATAAAAGGGTTGTTTTAATTGATAAGCCTAAAGTTATTAGTACCAAGCATTGTTTGTGTTTTGTTTGTTTGCATGAAAGGTGTTGGACGAATCTTGAAGCTATGTTTTTTGTTAATGTTCTCCAATTTTGAAAAAAAGTAAAACACAATAAACAATATTACAAAAAATTCTAAGTTAAACTAGATTGTGCATAATGTAATGCAATTTATTTATTTTTCCTAAACTGTAATGTTAGAAATACYGAGAAGGAAAAAAGGGTTAATATTGAGAAACATTGACAGACACCTTCTCTCAGTGATTGGCAGACAGGCTTACCTGGATCATTATGACAATGTCAAAAAAAAAAAAAGTCAAGAACCGCAGCATCAGTTTCAGGGTGTKCATGAGTTCATCCAAGTAATGCACCTCTGGGAAGATGAAAAATAAAAAGTGAAAAACTCCATCTCCATGTAAGTCTTCCAGCCACCTTCTCCTTCATTGTCACACTCACTGTCCAACAGCTCTCCCTGCATGAATTTCAGCTCCTGCCTCCTCAATCATCCTCTCTGTTTTTCCTCTTCCCTCCCCTCTTCCCTGCATCTTCTGCCATCCCTGACAAAACTTTGAGAGTCTGCCAGCAGCCCCCGAGTGCTGACTGACTTCCTGCTAAAAATAAGAGCTGGGGGAAAAAAAAAAAGAATCTCCACTGAGTTAGAGGGAGCAGAAAAAAAAGTTAAGTGCGGAGGAGAAACAGGGCAAAAGTAGAGGGAAAAAAACAGAGTAATAAGTGAGGGAAAGGAGAAAGTTGGAGGGCTAATGATGTTTCCTGACCAGGGATCAGTTTGTAAGGAGACTCATATGAAATCAGATACTGATCCTGCAATGATAAGCAGGAGGGAAATTCAACTTTAAAAATAAAGGCCAAGCATTTCATCTGCCATCTTTAAAGCCAGAGTTTTAGCCTAAGAGTATGAAGAAAAATGAGCTGTAGTTATTTAGGTCAAACCTCAAAAATATTGATAAGTGCAATCTCATGTTATATTACAGAATGTCATACTCTAAGGATGTTAGAAATGACTCTCAGTTACTACTACATCAAAGTTTACATCAGTATTTTTAAATTTGACTGATTTACAACCGTTCGTTTTGTGGCCGCCACCTTCAATTGGATCAACCCCAAAAGTTAATTAGTTGTAGAGGTACATTCAATGATTACTTTCTGAAAGTTTCATTAAAAAGTGTCTTGTATTTCAWGGGTTTTTTTGCTAACAGACAAACACAAAGACTTGGGAAAGACATCTTCTCTTTGCCTTTCTGCGGTGCGTGATAATAAGATGGTACACAGATTTGTGTGTGTGTGTGTGAGAGAGAGCGACAGACAATGAAACAAGGAACAGGAGAGAATAAAAGAGACGAGCCATATTATAAATATTTATATGAGCAGCGAGGGAGAGGAAGATGGCAGTGTTGCARGGGAGGAGGAGATAATAGAAGAGGACAAGAGTGAGGGAGGAATAGAGAAAGGAGAGGATGACTTCAGAGGTGGCAGCAGGTGTGTTTGGCTCGCTTTATCTTTTCATTCCAGTYTCTCCCATTGCATCAGTCACTGCTGGGGTACAGCCTGGTGGATCTGCGACTTGGACTTCCAGCAGTTATCATGTGTGCAGGTGATGAAACGGGGAAAGGACAAGACGTCCCCACAAAASCTCCCTAGTTTCCTGACTTTTTGAGTTCTCTCGTAGAATAGGGAAATACACACAAACACCCACAGGTCTGAACTGAACAKATCTCTGGCAGTCCCAGGAAGGTTGGAGCTCATCGTAGCAGCAACAGTGACAACGAAGGCAACGACAGTGGAGCTGTCAATTCAGTGATAATTATTTTCACTGTTGCCCTGCCTTGTGGAAGGGTATTTCATTAGTTTTCTAACAMTACCAAGTGCAGATGATAGGACTTGTACTTGTTCCTAATTTCATACAAATAAAATACTACCAAGCTGATAAAGCAAAAATAAAGATTACATTTTCACAATATTCCCATACTTCTTCCTCAACAAAAGATTTGCTCCAAGCAGAACTACCTCCTTTTTACCTCTTGCTCTGAGCATTTGTACAGACAAAGGAGTAACTTCAAAACAACATTTATGCGGATCAAAAAAGATATAAATGGTACTGAACTTATAGAGYGCTTTTCAAGTCCCTCCGGACCCCAAAGCGCTTTACACTAACAGACATTCACCCATWCACACACTGATGATGGCAAACTACACTGTAGCCACAGCTGCCCTGGGGCACACTGACAGAAGCGAGGCTGCCACGCACCGGCAACACCGGACCCTCTAACCACCGTCAGTAGGCAAGGTGGGTGAAGTGCCSAAGGACACAACGACTGAGACGGCTGGATGGGGGATTGAACCCGCGACCTTCCGGTTTCAGGACGACTCCCCTAACCACTCCGCCACAGCCACCCCCAATATAGTTGGTTAGTTGTCATTGCCGGTGGACAACCCTATTAGTCATGGCGTGCTTTACAAGAGGAGCAACAACCATCTCTATGAGAGGCCCTTCAGGCCAGCAAGTTTGAATTATGGCCCACAGGGCCTCTCATACATCTCCTTTCTCTATGTAACGCTGTTTTGAAACAAAGTTTTGCAACAAGCTGCAAAATTTAAAACATAAGCAGGTGAAACAAATACACATTTCTGCAGGCTCACTACAAAGTAATACCCATCCATCCATTATCTTTTACCAGCTTCTTCCTTTCAGGGTCATGGGAGTCCCTGAATGCTCATGACCAGCTGTCACTGTGTGAGAGACAGGGTACACCCAGGACAGGTCACAAGTTCATCACAGGGACACATAGAGGCAAACAACCACTCACTCTCTCACACCTAGGGATATTTTAGAATTACCAGTTAGCCTAACAGTCATGTGTTTAGTCAGTGAGAGGAAACCAGAGTACCTGGAGAAAACCTAAACATGCAAAAAGCGAACATACAAACTCATATTTGCATTGTGGGCATAACTTTGGGACCATAAATGAATAAAACAGCCTGTTGACTTTGGATTTTACCTGATACTATATTAAATTAAATTTTAATTTATTTTTATCCTTTTGCAGATTTGCTACCTTAATGTGGTGGAGGGGTTTGAGTACCCCCATGATTCTGGAGCAATGTTGTCTGGGGCATTAGTCCATGGTCGGGTCTCCTATGGCAAACAGGTGTCAGGAGAGGGGTCAGACTAAGGGTGATTCAAACTCTTGAAAGAACATCAACTGCATCTTGAAACCTAACCCAGAAAAAGGAAACTGGGGCACCTGTCTGGAGCCAGGCCTGGTGATCAAACCTTGGCTCCTGGGGCTCACAAGAACAGGAGGCCACCTTCATGTAAGACCCACTACAAACCATAAAGGTCGAGTGCAATGCATGCAGCAGTGGAGGGAAGGTTGTTTATGCTTATGTACCAAACATCAGTTCAGATTATCGTGCCTTTTTTGGAGTCTTTGGATGGTGTCCTGGAATGGGTACCATCTGGGGATTCCCTTGTTCTACTGGGTGACTTCAGTGCTTATGTGGGCAATGACAGTTTTCTGGAAGAGGGTGAATGGGAAGAATGGCCTCACTGATCTGAACCTGAATGGTGTTCTGTTATTGGATTTCTGTGCTAGGCACAGGTTGTCTGAAACAAACACATATTTTAGGTAGAGGGTGGCCAGAAGGGCCGTGGCTTTGATGATTGCAGAGGCAAAAACTCGGCTTCCATTCTGGTCGTGGAAAAGTGAACCAGATCTTTACCCTTGCAGACATGACCGGATTAACCATATGGGCAATTGGGCAATTGCCCAGGGGTCCACGGTCTCTAAAGGGCCCTGGGCAGTGAAGACACGGACATATGGATGCGGGATATATGTGGACATGTCTCCCTGAGTCCCCGCACTTCCTGCATCTGTGCTCTATGTCCCCGCACTTTTCTCAGCCGTTACAGCTGTTTTATCCATTATTAACATATGGTGATGTGTTTTTCTGAGCCATCTTTGAACGCACCATAAGCGTCCACAAGCTACTCCTGCAGATGAGATGACTGATAGGAGACGTTCTTCTGACCACCGGCCTTCTGAGCAGAGCCTTGCGGTGTAAAGAGCAACTAAAACTTCACACAGTTTTTACCAAACAAACCATGTAAGTTGAGTCATGCTGTTGGAGGCAGATAATGTTAGCTAAATGATGAGTTACACATTATAATAATGTTTAGCTAGTTAACATGATTA
>NW_013953939.1:13547-16523 GCF_001266775.1 Austrofundulus limnaeus | reverse complement strand
AACCCGAACACTCCCCCATCCCGACCGTGGCAAGTGTCTGATGTGGTTCTGAAAAAATGCTTTATAAACTGTCTCCAAACTTCAATTAATGCATAATTTAAGCTGGTTTTTAGTTTTAGATCTTCATATTAATATTACAGTGTCATTCAACAGTGCAATAGCCAATTTAATTTAATCTAACCAATTTTTGTCGTTAGTTACATTTAAAATCTAATTCCAAATCAAACAGAATAAACTATTGTCAACATAATTATAGAGTGTGATTTATTTTCAGCTCAAAATATCTTCAAACTTATAAAATATAAAGTTATTAATGAGAAAAATCCACCTGGATAACAGCAGACAGACTGCTTGTAAAATATACGACAGGTCTGGACCACTCGTGAATTTTGTTCGTATCTGAAAAAAATCTCACAAAACGAGAAAATTGGTGAATGCCACAAATTCTCCTAAATCATTCGTACGCACAACTTAAGGACAAATTTGTTCATAAGAACGGTTCTTGTATGAGGCCCAATGACAGCTATTTCAGAAAAAAAGTAAGGCTTTAGTGCTCCTGAGCACAAAATGATGAATAAAAATATTAAAAAGAAAATAATATAAGTGATCATATCTACAAGACCAAACAAATACTTTGTCCACACAGTGCTGTGGTACAACCTGCTGTACGCATTCACCTTGAATAGCGACACCATTTTCACAACTCAACCCTTTTCCACGATGGCTCTTCCTCAATGAGCTCTAAAAGAAGCTTGTAGTWCGACACGTAAGAAGACAACTGGAAGCCTGCCCCCAGCTGTAATCCCAATCAGATTACTGAGGCAATTTAAAGGTGCATGGTGACAATAGCCACAATCCAAACAGTGAAAAACAAAAACAGAATGGACCAACAAAAAACAGGTCATCTGCMCAAGCAACAAAATCACAAAGGTGGCCTTGTTCATTGCAAATGCAATCTACTAGTGTGCAATGAGCCAGAAGCAGGTAGTTTGCCACAGCAAAATATTTCAAATAAAAATATTTCAAACATGAATTTGCTGTTATTTAGACCTAAATATGATACAACATATATTACAAGTGACAACTCTTAACAAAACTGGAATTAAAAAACACTGATCTCAATGCAGGTTCATTTTAAATGACAGTTAGTAGAAGAGGTTTGTGCATGTTAAGAAGGCAGAAATCTACTGTGKTCTTGGCCTGATAATCCATTAGCTGGTTTTTCCTGCAATAAATTCTGCCTAATATTCACACAGATCATTTTCTGAGCCCTTTCCGCCATTTCTTTCTGAGAACAGCTCTAAAGGAACACAATTTTAAAAAGCTCTGAACTCTCCTTTTAACGTTTTAGCATTTTGTCATTGCAGGTATGAGCACAAGTCACTTTATAAACGTTTCTTTTTGTGTTCAGAGAAGGTCTCACAGTTTACAAACCAAAGTGGAAGTATTGTTTTAGTTTGCAACATGTTGAGAAAAGAAAACAAACTTAAGTAGCAGCTGGTTAAGATTATTAAACTATAATTCAAAATTTGCTTCAAATCCACGATTTCTCTCAGAAACRAAGCTTTACTGACCCAGCCAATCGTTGAACTTTTTGACCTCAGAGGGAAGTCCCAGTTCGGTGAAGTCTCCAGCATGGATGAACACATCACCGTACGGCATCTGGATGGCATCGGTGCGGGAGTGTGTGTCCGAAACGCACACAAACCGTGTGTAGCCTGGTGGCTTGGGAGTGTCRTGAGGCATTGGGTCCACCCTGACAAGAGGAAAAGAACAAAAAGAGAAAGTAAGGGTAGAGGGCAAGACAAAGGKCTAAGTGCATTTGTCAGTGCACTTAAGACTGGTGAATACGTCTCAATATTGTCTGCCAAGTCTCTGCAGTAGGTGGCTGCCAGTGAAAGAAAGACAAAGACACCCTCAACAGACTACGACAGCATGAGGAAACACAAGACAGAGGTAGAAGTAGGAATGAGAGGCCACAACAAAAGCACATCACTGAGAAATGCAGTAAAAGAAATGTGCAGAAATAGGAAAAAGCACAGATATAGAAAAAAACGATTGAGTCCTGTGGGATTTCCAGCAAGTATGCGGGTTCTCTAGGGGAAAAGGGGGGAGCATGTGAATAACCATGGCCCACTTTAGAGTTTTCCTACAGGTAAGGATTCCACACAGCTTCTGCCATCCCAACACAAGACAAACAAAAAAGGCTAATTTGAAAACATCTAAGACAGATGTAACAAAGTAACACATTATAAAAATATTTTAAAATATACTCATTTACACATTAATGGGTATACAAATAAGTATACCATATAAACTGCCTCATAGTGCCCAACTCTTTAAATGTTTTTTTTTGTTATAAAGTAATGTCAGATAAAATCAGCCTTCTTTCAGATTTTGCAAACTATCTTTAAAATAAATGGACAAGCTAAACAGATCATCTCATGCAGTTTACCTTTTGAAACTCCACACTATTTAGTTTTAATTTAAGAAATCTCAGATGGTGAGAGAAATACACAGACATCCAGTTGCTCTGTTTACCTCCGCCAAGGGCGAGGTAATGTTTTCGTTCGCGTATGTCTGTCGGTCTGTCTGTGGACAACTTTACTCAAAAACTTGTGGACGGATTGTCATGACATTTTTACCACATGTGGGTACTGGGCCAAGGAACAAACCTTTAAATTTTGGTGATGTTCCAGATCACGATGCAGACACAGGATTTTTTTTTCTTTCAACAGTCTGAGATTGGCAAAGCTGTGATGCTTTCACAGGGCAGGACATCACGGACTTCAAACTTTATAAAAATAATGTTAAAACCAGATTTAATGGTGAATAATTTTTGCCATAATATGAGCATTTACAGAATGTTTTGTGACCAGGAAGTGCGTGACTGCACCATGAAACCTATTTTTCCCATTTCCTCAAACACACCACATTTCCGAAACAACCAATCAAAACATTTTCTTGCTACTAGGC
>NW_013953939.1:12187-13268 GCF_001266775.1 Austrofundulus limnaeus | reverse complement strand
ATTTTCATAGGTGGATAATTGTGTATTATCTAATCTGAACTTAACTACATGCCATGCATGAGTACTTGCCCACCTACATTTACAATTATAGATGCCAAATGTGTGTGAAAACTGAAATCAGTTGTTTACTGATCACATGAAAATTACTGAGTGTCATATTGTTAAGCTCTATCATAAACAGTTCCAATGAATGGTCCATCTTTGTGCCCCTCTGGCTGTTCATAAATCAGAGATAGAGCAAACCAAGCCATGTCCCACACACACGGGAGTTTTGAGAAATGGAGCAAGCGTCRCAGAACCAACAGAGGGTGGAGCAGAACTCAGCTGGGATGATGTGAAACACAACRCATTAAATGTGTGACAGACGTCTGCCTCTTGTTGTGTTCAAAATATGATGAATTAACTCAGTTAGCAATTCTCTTTGTGGTTAACTAATTGTTTGTTTACTAATTGCAAAGTTATTGTGCATCACTATCAATATTCTCTCTGTAATAAATMTTTTGTTGTTTATTCCCATGAACGGCTGGTCACACAGACCATATGTCATCACTTCATCATATCATTGAGCTGTGGCACCAGCTTACTTTTTTTAATTGTTGCTATACCTCAGTTTGCAAAACAGAGATGCATCAGAGGCAGGCTGGTTTCAACCTCTCTCACTGCCTCAGCACAGTCAGAAGTCACAGAGGCAGACAGAAGGAGTTGAAGTCCTGGCCTAGGGTGTCTTGTGAAACTGCCCAGTGAGTCATGACAACTGAATATTGCAGCAAACACAGCATTAGCTCAACATCCCTAAACTAGACAATCTGCTTCACATCATCACCAGCTATGGACGATGTGAAGACACAAACGTCATGACATCACATCTCCCTTTTTGTGATTTTTTTTCATTCTATGAGGATATGTTCTGTCCGCACCAGCAGACATGTTTCAAAATATTTAAACAAGTCAACTTTCACAATATAAGAGTTTCTTACTCTGCAGCTGTTTCACTTATTAAAGGGATCCGTGATTAGCTGTAAAATTAGACTTTATTTAATAAACACATATTTTAACTGTAAAATAAAGACTGTAAAAATAC
>NW_013953939.1:10492-11833 GCF_001266775.1 Austrofundulus limnaeus | reverse complement strand
TGAGGTCCTCCATCCACATGACAAAAATGACTCAGTCTGCAACTGAAAATATGGATGGAGGACCTCAGTTTAGCTTGTTTGTCGCGCTAGCACCGAGCTAATACACATAAGGCAATATAGCAGGCCAGGCCAACCAGTCGATCGGGATTGACGGGTCGATCTTTAGCCTGTTAAAAGTCGATTGCAGAGCAATGGATCACRGAGCTTGTCGAACACAACATTGTTTAACATTGCAGCCTTAAACGCACTCTTTGCAACGTTTGTTTAACATTGCATTCTTGAACATGCCCAGTCTCRCGAGTTTTGGGTGCCATGAAACAGCACTCCGAACATGGTCTCGCGAGATTAGGGTCATGTGTTAAAACATGGCAGCGAGGTGGAAAGAAATGAACGAAAGACAGCTAACAAGCAAATAAAAACTTATTATTTTCACCTGGAGTGGGAAGAGGACTCATACGTAACTCGAGCGCTGCCTTGGCTTGTCCAAAATGGATAACGTGGAACTGCATTTCTTTCAAAACAATGCACAAACGCTATGAGATGGATTTCCCCTCCTAAGCTGAAGTAAGGCTGCTAATGCAGCCCCGTACCTGCCTCATCACAAAAAAACACTGCGGAAAAYGTATTTCAGCGATGACAAAGTTATGAAAGAAGCGTTTGACGTTACAGACGTGCTTTTCCGTGATTTTAAAAATAAAAGTGAGATTGTGGCTGCTATGTAGAAGTGCAGTTGTCCACCAGGATGGATGGATGTGTCCAAATTCATGTCCGTGTTTCAGCTGGACTGCTCTGGTGTTGAAAATGAGGTTTTGACTCTKCAAAATGACATTGGGATCAAATCCAGAGCAACAAGTCGCATGGATGGAGAGGTCTGCTGTCTGCTGTCAGAGGAAATGTATCCCACCATCAGAGGTGCTTTGAACTTGAGTCTGCTTCCTCTCACATGAAAATCATCAAGTCCAAGAACAGATCCACTGATGATCATCTGTAGACCTGTCTGCATCCACCTTATACTGCCCACCTATGAGACCCTGGCCTCCTCTCAGTGTCTGAAGTCCCACTAAGGTAGACATACATTTATTTTTATTTAGCTTGCATAAAAAGTTGTCTCCTCTAGACTTGTCACAATGTGTCTGTAAGTTTTTTTTAAATTAGATTAGAACCGCAACCACACTTACTGCTAGCTTAATCAACAAATAAAACTTTACTTAATTACCGTATTTTTCGGACTATAAGACTTTTTTTTAATACGACTTTTTTCCTGAACTTTGAACCATGCGGTTTATAGTCCGGTGTGGTTTATACGTGGATTTTTTTTCTTCAGCCACCAGGGGGCTCTTA
>NW_013953939.1:7824-9251 GCF_001266775.1 Austrofundulus limnaeus | reverse complement strand
CGGGTGCGGCTTATATGTTAATGTTTGCGGGGGTTTTTTAAGTGGCGGGTGCGGCTTATAGTCCGAAAAATACGGTACTTGCATTTCTTATATTATTACATTTGGCCCGCGGCCCTCAGATTGATTTTAATTTTGGCCCTCTCAGGGATTTTTTTATTTATCATTATTTTGGCCCTCTCAGGGAAAATGTTTGGGCACCCCTGCTTTAAACAGAAATATGTTTCTCATGAACAAATACACCATATTAGATGTATTTTAACAGTCAGGGCACCTTCTACAGGTACAGGTAAACTTTTATCCTCTTTTGAAACTTTGAACTTTGTATCTGCAGATACTTGTCTACCAGAGAGTTTCAGGTGGTTCTCTGACAGTCTTCTTTATGCCCATTTTAAATGGTTTTTCAGCTTCATTATGCTTAAAGTAGCAGTTCTTTGTCGCTGTATGCTTTTCCAGGTAAGTGTCTTGTTCAATTGTTGATGTGAGGACTTTCTCTCCTGTCTTCCTCGCATGTTTTGTTTCTCCTGTACAATCTCGTAGCAGGTGTTGGAGGCACAAAAGAGCGTGGCTGTTCATGCTTGTTCAGGACCACAGCTGGCTGCCACATCGCTTCTCTATGAATCCTGACATGCTCTCCTGCACAAAACTCTGTCAGTTTCTTTGTCTGTCAAAATAAAACTTTTGCTTCTCCTGATATTCTCCCTGGTGTTTCTTTACTTGAGTTGATCCCTCTGGATTAAGCAGAGAGGTGGAGGTAAGCAGTTTTCTTGTGTTTTCTTGCAGCTCTGCTGGCGATAGTTCAACCTTTTCCAAAGGTGTGTCGAAATACTCCAATAGTGAAATGTAGAGGTCACCTTCRTTACCTTCTGAGCTCATCAACAAATATTTTATTATATATTCAGTTCTCTCTGCCTGTTCATTAGCCTTTGCGTGTGTTTGATTGGTCAAATTGGGTTTAATTCCACAATTTTCTGCAGTCTTTGAACTCATCACTGGAGTATTGAGAACCATCATCTACAACATCAGGTTGCCTTGCAAATACTGACTTTATTGCAACACTGACATGAGGACTGTTTTGCTTTGTCTTTTATTTTGGAAACCTCTGGTAACTTGAAAGAGTAATCCAAACTCAGCAGAAACTCAGATCCCATGTGATGATAAGATCAGTTTGTACTTTCTCCAGTGGTCTGGCTGCTACTGGGTTTGGGAAGAATGGCTCCTTCTGGTTGCTTTTAGGGTTCTCATTACACATTGCACACTGACAACCAGAGCCGGCTCTCAGCATAGGCGAACTAGGCGGTCGCCTAGAGCGCCATCTGCTGGAGGGGGCACCAAACAGCAGAAGAAAAAAGTCATTATTTGTAATCCCTGGTTGTATCTCCGCTCAGTGCCCCTTTCAATTACCTTTGTCTTAAAAAACTATAATGAAG
>NW_013953939.1:6043-7521 GCF_001266775.1 Austrofundulus limnaeus | reverse complement strand
GCCTAGGGCACCAAAATGGCTAGAGCCAGCACTGCTAACAACTGACAACATACTGGAAGCTGTAAAGCTCTAAAAATCAACTTTTGAATACTTTTGTTAGTGTATACTTTAGTGAAAGACTTTGTACCCTTTAATAGACTTGTATGTACCCCGTCCCTCACACAGTAACGTTGACATGGGCACCAGTCACCCCCGTGGCCCTGAAATAAAGAAGCAGGTAAAATGTAATGGATGGATGACTAAACTCCAAAATGCATTAAAGATTTGTTGTCATTGTATTAACCTTCCAGACTAATCAGGTCAAAGTCTTTGCTTTATCYAYCCATACGCTATCCATATCCACTTCYTCATTCATGGAGTCACTGGTGCCCATGTCCAGCAGTCACAGTGTGARGGGTGAGGTACCCCAGACCAGTCACAAGTTCATCACAGGGACACACAGAGACAAACAACCAACTCTCTCACTCACAAAYAATTTAATGTTTCCATTYAGCTAAACAGTCATGTTTTTGTCYRTGGGAGAAAGCTGGAGTACCTGGAGAAAACCCACACATGCACAGAGGGAACATGGTAACTCTACCCAGAAAGGTCCCCAACWGGGTTTTGAGCCGGTAACCTTCTTGATGTGYGGCAACAGCTCTACCAACTGAGCCATTGTGGAACACACTTGTACACAACAATGATGTTTACACATTTTGTCACTCTAGAAAATACCATTCAGGGCCATCATTCATTTGTGCCTACTCACATGTGGACATGAGGYGGCTGGAAGCGTCCCTGGTTGATATTGTAGAAGGTGAAGGCCTGGGTAGGGTTWGTGCTGTATTCGTCCACCTCCACAGCCGTCCTGCTGCCTCGCTGAGAGTGTGACTGGGCTTGGGACTGCTGCCGTCGTGCGGCCATGATTTCTGACAAGGTAAAGGCCATGGCTGCAGTGGCTAAAGCAGAGTGCCTGGATAAAAGAAAGGCCTGCTGTCCGTCCTTCTTCGTTCAGAACAGCGTTGTTGGCTCAGAAGAGGCTGCCGAGAGGTGTCCTAAAAASCTAAAGCACTCGCTGAGCTCACAGTCACAGTGTCCTGAGAGGAGAACATCTCCTTCCTTCTCCTCTTCTCCTCTACTGCTTCTCCAAACCTAAAGGAAACATACAAAATATGATCAAAAAATGTGCAATTTGGGTCATTTGTAAACTCTTCATATTAAAGCCAATGCTTTTTTTTTTTTACAAATGCTGAAGCGTGTGTACGTTATATATATAAAACCATTCACAGTATTTCCACAGAATACAAACCACCGGTCTTTAATCTCCCTGTTTTGACTATTCTTCTGGAAAACTTTAAGAAATAGAACATGATTTGACTTGTAGTGTCTTCTCACATTGTATTCATCAATCACAGCAAAGGGATCCCCGATCAGTTGTAACGTTAGACTTTATTTAATAAACATATATTTAAACTGTAAAATATAGACTGTAAAAATAC
>NW_013953939.1:0-2739 GCF_001266775.1 Austrofundulus limnaeus | reverse complement strand
ACATTACAAAAAGGAAAACCTAAAAATATAGTGTTGAGCTTTTAACATCAGTACTAACCTCTAATAACTAAAAAATTTCTTCAAGTACATACCGAAAGCTGAGTAAAAAAAAACTTTAAAAGATGAATTTTGCATAATAGGTCCCCTTTAAATCCATTAGCTACTGCATTTTTTATTGTTGTATTTATGCTCATTTAGTTGTATATCAAAAATATTCAGCTCAATCAGGAARTAGTGTCTACTTTGTTTTTGGTTTTGGAGAGTTTAGCCTGTAGCCAGCCATTAGCTACTTGTAGCTTTTAGCTAGTTGCTGCCAATTTCTTTCATGGAAAGAAACACATGAACGTCACAGGTAAAAAAAAATGTGTGATTTTTTCCCCTGCTTTTCAACATGCTGCATACAAAATGTAAAACACAAGGTCTTCCTGTTCTGCACGGTTTGAACCATGTGATTTTGGAGCATTTTGAACCCGTTAATTTGAGCCCATGTGGTCCCAGATTTTTCCACGTGTGAAAAAACAAACTCATGCAATTTTTTCATTAGGGTTTATTTATGGTTTTGTAGYTGCAGCTATCATTTATCTTAGCATTAACAGCTGCTTTTTCTTTTTTACAGAATTCTTTTTTTTTAATGTTAGAATGTTCTTTTTCCTTGCCTATGTGCACACAACCAAATAAGACACATTCAGCACTACAGCTCATTTTCTACCGGCTGTTGGAAGCAGAATGAAGCTTCTGAGAGGTGCTGAAATGATGGAGACAGTGCAAAAAGGAGGTGATAATTTGAGGACGGGCAGCTTTGGCATAGTCCACCTGGACCGCCATGCGATGTCACGCCATCTCAATTCATCATTCACTGCAACCTCACACACTGACAGCCTACTGATGAGACAGATACACACTTCACACCTCACACGGTGCTTGTTTGTCACACGCCGATCCCAGCRTGGTCGGTGGATGGGTTTCAGGAGTACGCTCATTCTGTGCACAGGCGGATGAGTATGAAAGCCTGCGCATGCATATTTAAAAGTGTTTCTGTTGTCATGAATGTGACGGTGACATCCCCTCACACGGCTTGTGTCAGACAGAGAAATGCATTAGCAGATGCTGCATGTCTAACACACTGGGCTGAGATGCAGCTGTCTGAATTATGTAGGCTACACAAGACGACTGAAGCTGCAGAAATCAAACTTTAGCAAAACTTTGTAATACTCTAACTTCATTCGTTCTCTTGTACTTGGTATTTTTTGGAGTAATAAATGATTTAAATACACAATACCTTGATATTGACTCTGAAATTACAAGTATAGTTTCAAGACATTTTAATAAGTCCAATCATTTAATCTACTGTTCCTATCATTAGTTTCAGGGACAGCAAACAATGTGTCTTATGGAGTCTACACTCACCGGCCACTTTATTAGATACACCACGCTAGTAACGGGTTGGACCCCCTTTTGCCTTCAGAACTGCCTCAATTCTTCGTGGCATAGATTCAACAAGGTGCTGGAAGCATTCCNTCAGGAAGTATTTTATGTTGTGTACTCAGGTTACACATGTTCTTTCATGGATTAGAAGAACATATTCTTAATGCAAAACTATTTGAGGCCTGCTGTTGATTAAACTATAGGTCTATATCAAGTAGGTATACAAGAACAGATGAGGAACTCTTCTAAACAAATCATTTGCCATAAAAMATGTTTCTTCTATTAAATAGTGTTAGATATTTTCTCATGTTTTTCTATTATTTTGACTCTTTTAAATGGAAATTAAAAGGAATTTTGGTGAGTTCTCTTCAGTTTATTCCTCAACAAAACTGTCGRGGAGAACAGACTAACTCTTAGTTCAAGAATAAAACTTTTATTTTTRAAAGGTGAAAACTCAAAACATATTAGGCATTTTGTAGGACTAAAACGGCAGTATGCTGTGTACTTAGTACCTTCCTACTCTATACAGTAAATAACCTCCTGACAATTCTGCTGCAGACACCTCATGCGTAAAATGCAAAAATGGGGATGGGGAAACTGTTTAAAATTATGCTTGGCTTCAATTTAAATGCAAACGTAACTSATCTCTGGAAATGTTGGTGTTCTTCCAATGTTTATTGGTGCTAATTCACAAATAAAAACATGGAAATGCTGTARTCATGTATGATCACAGTTACATCGAGCAGGTTTTGTGTCAAGTAAAGAAATCAAGATGAACAGWTTGTGGAATTTGCCAAGAGGATGGAAATTACTGAYGTGAACACCTATTTCCAGAAGAGGAAGGAACGTAAGGTGACCGACCCATAGGAGTGGAGGGAGGAGTGTACAGGTAGACCACGTTCTGTGTAGARGAGGTAACCTGAGGGAGACTGGGGACTGTAAGGTTGTGGGAAGGAAAAGTGTGGCCACASAGCATTGGATGGTTGTGTGTAGAATGATTCTTGTGAAGGACAGAAAATGAGTCAAATCAAAGAAGTCAGAGTCTTTCCTGTGATGGAGACATTTGTCCTATGAACCAGGCAAACAAAGAGCCTTAAAACTCTCTAATGTGAGAGGCAAGTAGTTCCAGGTTAATCTGCATGTGAATTTAAGCACTAACGAGGCCTCTTGTGAAGGTGCTTTAACTCCGCACAACTCCAGATATTCTGAATTGTGAAAATCTCTCTTCTACTTGGCCTGTGTTAACTCTGTGTACTGCTGTACTGTAGGCACAGCTATCATCATACAGCGGGTAAAATAAGTATTGAACATGTA
>NW_013953938.1:54195-54841 GCF_001266775.1 Austrofundulus limnaeus | reverse complement strand
CTTCTGCATAACATCTGTGCAGCATGTTGAAGCAAAATGCAACGGCAGCAGCAGTCGCACATTGATGCATCTACTTTAGAAGAAATCTATAACACGTTGATGGAAGTTAAGTGTAATTTTAAGATAACTTACCAACATGTAAGGGCATACATTGTCACACGGAGATCCCAGCACAGAATTTTGAGCATGCCCAAAATTTTCACTGTATGAAGAAACTTATGATAATCAGTTTTAACATGGTCTGTTCCAGGTATGTTATATATATGTTAACACATTGCTCATATGTGGACTTTTCACAGATGTTGAGTAATTATGAGTCAGACATATAACTTCTACCAGAATATGAGGGAGTGTCCCTCGATGACTGACTGACAGCTGACAACATGTCGGCAAAGTAGTCTGAGAGCGGGGCTCATAAAAACATATTTGTCAGACATTCTGACCACATATTCACACTTTACACCTAACTTGTACAACTTACATGTTGTACAAAATGTGCACAAGTTGTCTAAAACGTTAGTGTGACAGGGCCCTGCCGTTAACTGAAAATGTTTAAAACTACTACAAAATGTTGAAGTCGCTATTTGATGGGTATTTAATTTTGCCAGTTTGTCACAGCAGCAAGAAACTTTATGTGACCTTCAGA
>NW_013953938.1:52573-53195 GCF_001266775.1 Austrofundulus limnaeus | reverse complement strand
GATTTAATTGTGAGATTATTCCACCAGTGAAAGTGATCAGTGATCCACCTAGATCACCAGTGAAAAGACATGTCCTAATGCGTTGTCAGAAGGCCACCCCCCGCAAAAAATAAAAATAAAAAATAAAAAAAATATACCACTATGGTAATGGGATAGTGCATTTTCATTTATGCATTCGTCATCGGAAGCCTTCCCGACCCATGTAGGTTGTGGCCTGCGTGGTCCTGAACTGAGACACAGCCCGTGATTGCAAGCTTTCTGTTATTTTTTTCTATTTGCTAACTGAACAAATTGTGCAAACCAGGGCCTCCAACTGGCCTGGACAAAAGAACAACACGAAAATAGTTCCAGTACAATTGGAGTAATGTCTTTCCACAGAGGTCCATTGCTATCATGGCAAGACAACCCTCCTTCTGAACATCTTACAACAGTGTAGCATCATAAATACAGTGTGTGTGCTTGACTGGCTCTACACCTGTCTCCTAGTGCACTAAATTTATTAAAAACTAGATACCACATAGCGGCAACATAATGACACCCGCACGCACAAATGCACCAGAACTCAAAAGTCTTTATTCCTGATAAATATCATGCTACCAGATGCATCCCAAAATTGTAGTGG
>NW_013953938.1:49567-51573 GCF_001266775.1 Austrofundulus limnaeus | reverse complement strand
ACTTAAGGCTGCAATGATCAGAAAGTGTAAAAATACAATACTGCATCTAACATAATTTTTTTCATTATTTTTTACTCAGTCTTTTTTCTGTATTTTCAGGTTTTAGATTTGGATGAGAGAAACGATCCAGGCGCCAGTGAATGTGCCACAGTTGAGAGCTCCTGTTACAGGTGTCTACTGTTTCTTGTAATTATTCAAAGGGACATGACACAATAATGTACACACAATTATAAACGTATTCACTTTTATTTTTTTTTTTTTTTCATTTTACTCTTGACATAAATGTTTACTTGTACAAGCTGCTAATGCATTTATATTTTGTTGCTTTTATACTTTATATTTTGCAGAAATTACACCAACCTGTTTGAACCCATTGTGATTGACGACAATGATGATGTTGAAGATATTACTGAAACCAAAAGCGAAGATCTGTCCCTAGAAGAACCTGTGTTAGTAATTTTTGCATTTGCATTCAATAAACCAGCATCTGGTCCTGCGCATGATTACATTATGCAAAGTGTGAGCAATCAGAGAAGTATGTATATTTACACCTATCTAAGTAAGTGTTCTTTTTTTCTAGAGAAACAAATGTGCAGGCACATGAAATTATTCAAAATTTGGCCCTAGCAGTTGACCACAAGAAGGTCAGCAGATTCAATATATCACGATCAGATGTATGGGATGGAGCTGTTCGAGGATTTCGTCGCAGCACGTACTCTGACAACAACGACATATTCGTCAAGTTTAATGATGATGCTGGCTGCTTTGAAGAAGGGTTGGATACTGGCGGCCCGAGGCGTGAGTTCCTCACACTTCTCATGAGCCAACTGAGAAATCGCCCCATCTTCGATGGACCTCCAGAGAGACGTTACCTTGTATGTAATTCAAGAGGTGGGTCTTTTTACTTTTATAGAAGTTATTGTACTATTAAAATCAAAATGTTAATAAATATTTGCTTTATATTTATTGTGCAGATCAAAGTAACAATTAACCATATTGTGTGCTTTGTATAACAGCTGCCAGGGAAGATGAGTTTTTTTTAGCAGGAAAGATGATTGCTGTATCCATTGTACAAGGGGGACCAGCACCACATTTTCTCTCAAAGAACCTGGTCAATCACATGATAGGGAATCCAAGTTTCAGAGCCACTGTAGAGGATGTGAAAGATGAGGAAATAGGGAAAGTTCTACAACAGGTATGAAATAACCTAGGTTCAGGGAATGGATTTACCATAGGACAACTCAACAATTATTTTAAATTTAGTTGATTATGCTTGAGTGCTTTAATTTGTCTTTTTTAACCTCTCTCAACAACAGATAACGTCACAAATCAGTTGAATAATTGTTTTTTTATAATTGTATTTTGTTATAAAAGTAGTCAAATGGAAAATTTTGTTTAAGTTGTTCTGAAATTAAATGCCTTTTTTAGGTCCTGGAAGCACAATCAGAGGAAGCACTGCAGAATCTAATTTTTCAAAACAGTACCATGTTCCAAACTGCTGGATGCTTCAGAGGTGTGAAGATTTGTGAGAAGCAAGCTTTTGTGGAGGAGTATCTCAAATGGTACATCATTGACAGAAACAACAGTGCCATTCAACGGTAAGTAAGAACCACTGTTACACTATGACATTTTAGACAACTTATCCGTACAACTGCCAATTTTGTCCAACATGCTGGCAAACTCACAGGAAGATTTAAACAAAGGCATCAATGGCAGCTTCATTTGGATGTGATCATACCGTGTTGCTAAGAACTTGAACAGATATAAAACCCATGTGTAAAGTATCCCTTCCATAAACATAACCTGCACAAGCCTATTATGTGTTTGTACTTCTGCAGCAATGTATGTGCAACATTAGTGGTACTTCTGCATAACATCTGTGCAGCATGTTGAAGCAAAATGCAACGGCAGCAGCAGTCGCACATTGATGCATCTACTTTAGAAGAAATCTATAACACGTTGATGGAAGTTAAGTGTAATTTTAAGATAACTTACCAACATGTAAG
>NW_013953938.1:46463-48784 GCF_001266775.1 Austrofundulus limnaeus | reverse complement strand
GTTTAAAACAAAGGCAATGAAGAAAACACTTCTGTCTTTGTCTTAAACTAAACTTATGCTAAACTGAGACAGCAGAAGCATGCAAAATAGATCTACACATGGTTCCTGCTTTTTCATGTTTGTAAACCAATAGGAGAGGAGCTGACCTAAGGACTGCACACCTTAGTTGCTCAATGAGGCAGAAATGTAAAAGATAAAGTAAAAGCATATGGAAAGAAAAACAACAAGTTACATTTAGCAGACATGTACAACATGAAAAACCAACAATATATATATATTTAAAATTAAATGTTAATTGTGTGCTAGAATATATAATTTATTGGAACTAAACTGGAAAAATGAATGAAGGTCAAATAAATTATAAAACATTAGGTAAAGTCCCTTTTTAAATTTTGAATATTTTAAGTGTATTTATTTTCTTGGTACATTGATATATTTGTTTTTATTTCTAATTATCTAAGTTTTGGTCATCCATAAAATGTCTGTTACTGACATCTAATGTAGTTGCAATGTGTTGGCATGTTCCTGCTGTAAACCCACTTGTAAAACACATTGAGTTAAACAACTTCACATATCTGAAACATTTATGTTTATAAAATGATGTACACCTTTTTTTTGTGTGTTTTATTGAAAATGTAAAATGTCATGTTTTTCTAATGAGTTCAAACTGAATACAGGGTTCAATAAAAAATGTTTAAATCAATATATGTCGCTGTGTATGTAGTGATGAATATAATCAACATCAGTTCAATTTACCAAGTGGAACAGGAAACAAGATTACAAACTGGTTGAATTAATTTGTGTCTAAAAGTTGGCTATGTTCTTGAGAGTTAAATACAGTTCAGATGCTGATTCCCAGTCATTTGGCTGCTGTAGTCCATTTTGTTGAACAGCCTGCTGTAGGTACTCCTCAATGTTTGGATCACCACACAGTTCAGCAGCTTGTCTTGCTTCAGGGAACACATCAAGTTGTCTCTCTTCAACAGCAAATCCACAGTCCCTTGAACCATATCTGCAAAATAATAGAATTGAGAACAGAAATATGAAGATTTTTATTTAACATTTATTACAAATTAAAATATCTGATTTGTATACTAACTATAAATCTGTACATGAGCATTAAATGACAGCTTATAAATTAACAGATGTATTTCATCTATTCATACAACTTATGCAATAACATTACATAGCATTATTATTAAATGCAAAAAGGTTATTTAATTCTATCAAAATATGAATTACCTGTGAGGCAAAAGATATAGTTCATTTGGAATCCCGCCAGGACATGATGCAAGTCGGCTTGGCCGGATCCTGTGTTTGTTCCAGAGGTCTTTGCATTCATCCAGATCTTTTTGCAGAACACAGATGAAGCAGAATCTCAGCAAGCACTGATGTTCATGGCTTCCGTTGAAGTTTCCGGAGTCTCTTAGGTCCCCAAACAAGTCCATCCAAAACTGGGACCTAGGGATACATTAGATTCAAAGTGGCTTTGTTCCTTTTCAGTTTACAGTGTTTAAAGAATTATGTCACCTCTTCAATTTCCAGCCATTTTTAAAGCATAAAAAATGCTTCTTACTTTTCATCAGAAATATTCTAAAATATGTTGGTATAACCTCTGGACAGTTGAAATGACTATTTTTAACCATCATCATTTAATTTAATTTGTGGTTAAAAATGGTCATTTCAACCTCTGGACAGTTGAAATGACTATTTTTAACCACAAATTAAATTAAATGATGATGGTAATTTACTTTTGGGAGCANACCTACTTGATTCTGAAGGTTTGTATGGACAGATGTTATTGTTGTTCAAAAATTAGTTGTGCAATGAAATTTTAATTTTTAGTTTTAAAGAATTGAAAGCAGATAAAAGTTAATTTCCCTTAATGCAGAGTCCAATAACTACAATGTTGATTTTCTTCTTTCAGGAAAAGTGACGGCTGTCTCACTGGAAGATTTATTGATGTTTGCTACAGGTCTGGCAGCACTTCCACCAGCAGGCATGATTCCACCTCCACGCATTGAGTTTTTAAGCGATTCACCTTTTCCAGTTGCAAGCACCTGTGCAAATACACTCAAGTTGCCACTTTTGAATTCATACAGTGTCTTCAAGGCAAACATGGACTTCGGGATACAAAATGCTCCAGGATTTGGATTTTATTAAATCCCAAAGGTCAAATATAGACATAATTAGAAATAAAATCAGAATTATATAAATGGAGTAATAAAAAAAATACTTAAAGGGATCCACAATTAGTTGTAACATTAAACTTTATTTGATAAGCATTTATTTTAATTGTAAAATAAAGACTGTAAAAATAC
>NW_013953938.1:43676-44489 GCF_001266775.1 Austrofundulus limnaeus | reverse complement strand
ACCTCTGGACAGTTGAAATGACTATTTTTAACCACAAATTAAATTAAATGATGATGGTAATTTACTTTTGGGAGCAAACTATGTATGGAATATTAGCAAAATGTTATAAAATCAACACTGATCAGCTTCCACTATAAATCTCATGTATCAAACACAGATGTACCCACCTCCCTCTTCTGAAAAAAGACCACCATGACTCGATGCGTTGATTCCCTGTTGATGTTCCGTAACTGTGACTTGAGAAGCCAGCATAATAGTCTGTATGCGCATGACGGAGGGTACACTGTATTGCTGCCATAGTCCCATTCTCTGTCCCTAGGTCTGTTCGTAGTCTCATTGGTATAACACCGAGACTTTTGACACAGTTTATATAATTGTGAGCGATGACAGACGGGTTGTTGTTTGTCGGTCCACAAACAAGCCACATCATTCTTCTTGAAAAGCCATCAATACATCCTGAGAGGGCCAAGCCGAAGGGCTTCAGTTTGTCGTACCCATCTGCATGCCAAATGTAATTGGGACCCATGGAGTGATACGTGCGTCTTGTAAATCTCCTGCGGGTCCTCAAAGCGGTTCCTTGAGGATTCAGCTGCCTCAGAAGCTTCATAACTTCACTACGTTTGACACGCAGCTTGTGCTTTTGTTTGAGAACTTGCCACATTGTCCGATAGCCGAACAATTGTCCTGGTCCTCTCAGCTCAGTCATAACGGCATGCCTCACCTCATGAAGTGGAGAGTAGTTACGTCTTCTGTACAGTCCAGCTTCTTTTAAATGATTCTTTAATGTACGCATACTAACCGAAACTTCGTGAA
>NW_013953938.1:33644-40718 GCF_001266775.1 Austrofundulus limnaeus | reverse complement strand
AATAAATGAGTATAACACAAGAGAGAACAGGCTGGTCTTCTAACTACCTCCCTTCAGTGCAAACACCCATTCACAGCCAATTAGCATGACTGCTCTGTCTAGCATTAGCTACCCCTCATCTAACTTCTACTCTCATTACTGTCGTTTCTTCTCCTCTTCTCATATCCACCTCCAGCCCTTCCTCTCGGTCTCATTAAGGCAGCATCGTAACACACTGAATCATAATAGGCGCTCTATGCTGTGAAATGGCTTTAGCTCGGTTTCGTCTCATTGCTTGCAGCTGGAAAATGAGTAAACAGACAGTCTGTTCCGCTCAGACAAAGACCCACACCAACACCAACACACACAATTAGGACTGTCCATTAATCTGGTGTAAAGTAGCTTTTTCTCCCTGCCCGCCTGAAGGAATCTCTGATATGAGAAAGCAACAGCGGGGGCTAATCTATAGGAGCTGCCATGCAAAGCCATGTACTATTCACTGATAATAAATGAAGGAATCCAACCGAGGAGAGAGTTTAAGGGGAGTTGATGTAAAAATGGAAGGAATYGAAAATAGAGAAAATAAAACAGAGGAGCGATGGTCAAGCCAGGACGCCAAAGGGTGAGACAAAAAAAAACTTTCACACAATGGTTTGTCTTAAGCAAAATCCCACATAGGAACAAGCTTTCACAAATAAAGCTTCACCTAAAGAGACAAGGAACTCAGCTGCACTGAACCTGAGTAGCACACTGACAGATGTCTCCCTCGGTTCTGAAAACACAACAAAGTAACTCATCTGAACAAACCTCTTTGTGTCCTGATGCATCTCAGTAATCCAGGTAAAAAATCAAAAGGAAAAAAATTGTATAGGTCCTCTGGACGGGTTCTTCTTTAATGAAACATTTCGTCTCTCTTCCAAGAGACTTCTTCAGTCTGAGAGTTTCAGGCAAAATTCAGGCTTTTGAGTCCTACCTCCAGGTGACTGATACTCACAACGATGGCTATCGTTCACACCTAATTAACACCTATTGTTAACGGGGTGGAGTGATACTGCCAATGGCAGCGCTGTAGGAGGGGGACAACTGAAAACGGTGGCCTCCACCTCTGTTTAATGATGGACGGTCTTTCTTCACAAAAAAAATGGCTTCTTTTACTCCTCTCTCAAACCAACGTTCCTCTCTATCAAGAATGAGAACATCCTCATCTCTGGCTACGTTCACACTGCAGGTCTTAATGCTCAGTTCCGATTTTTAGAAAAAATCCGATCCGATCTTTTTGTGTGAACGTTCACATTACATTTTAAATGTGACCTGTATCAGACCCCTGTGTGAACGCTCCACAGCACTGATGTGACACGCATGCGCAGTAAAAGACGTGACGTCTCATCAGCCAGCTTGTTTGTTTACAGAGCTAGCATGGATGCTACATTTTGCGCATCGAATCAGAAGTTGTTGTTTAATCAGAGCCGATTAAATTATTATCTGACCTGCTTCCTTAGTTCAGTGTTTATATCTGAACCTACCTCTGACCGGGATGCTCCAGTGAAGCTTTTTTTTTTTTTAAAGAAACTACGAGCTGGAAAAAAGTATCGACCGAGTATCGAACTTTAGGATCGATACTCTCCGCGACCCAGGCTGGACATCGTTATTATCATACTATCTACGTGGAAAATGAAAAGTAAAAAGATGAAGCAACTGGACTTGTGTTTTGGAGCTGTAAACACACGGAGCTGCAGATTTAAACAGCAAGACTTGAGGTTAGTGTCTTATCGATCCTTCACACCCTCCTCCTGATGAAAAAGTCAGATGAATGTGACATGAGCGTTCACACTGCAGTCACTTTGAAAACATCAGATATATATCCGATTTAAAACCACATACTGAAACGGCCTGGGTCGGATTTGAAAAAATCGGATTTGTCGCGTTCAGACTGTCATAAAAAAATCGGATATGAGTCAGATGGGTCAAAAAAATCGGATTTGGGTCGGATTTGCCTGCAGTGTGAACGTAGCCTTTGAAAGAGTGACCGCTGGCCTGTAAATGAGTGAAAACTGCAGAGTTCTGGCCATTAGAATTAGTTCGTCTGTGTTGGGACATTCTTTTGAACAGTGGTTGCTTTGTTTCCCCGAGGTATAACTGGTTGCAGTCCTCCTGGCACTTAACAGCATATACAATATTGCTCTGTCTGCACTGTCCACAGAGCAGACAGTGTCCCTACAAACCCAGGAGCCAGGGAGAAAGAGAAATCACATACACAACAGGRCCTGGAGCAGCGTGGTTATCCTGACTGGGCTTTCCAGAAAGCAGACAGGAAACACAGACAGGATTCCATGCAACCTTCAGGTGAAAATGAAGACCCCAAACCCAGACCCAAACCAGTGGTTATTCCGTATGTTGCGGGTGTTTCGGAGAAACTGAGACGTTTATCTTCTAAACATGATGTCCCAGTAGCTTTCAAACCCCAAAACACATTACGGCAAAGGCTGGTTCACCCCAAAGATCCGGTGCCCCGGCACAAACAGAGCAATYTTGTATATGCTGTTAAGTGCCAGGAGGACTGCGACCCGTTATACATCGGGGAAACAAAGCAACCACTGTTCAAAAGAATGTCCCAACACAGACAAGCTAATTCTAATGGCCAGAACTCTGCAGTTTTCACTCATTTACAGGCCAGCGGTCACTCTTTCAGAGATGAGGATGTTCTCATTCTTGATAGAGAGGAATGTTGGTTTGAGAGAGGAGTAAAAGAAGCCATTTTTGTGAAGAAAGACCGTCCATCATTAAACAGAGGTGGAGGCCTCCGTTTTCAGTTGTCCCCCTGCTACAGCGCTGCCATTGGCAGTATCACTCCACCCCCTGTTAACAATAGGTGTTAATTAGGTGTGAACGATAGCCATGTGATGTGAGTATCAGTCACCTGGAGGCAGGACTCAAAAGCCTGAATTTTGCCTGAAACTCTCAGACTGACGAAGTCTCTTGGAAGGGAGACGAAATGTTTCATTAGAGAAGAACCCGTCCAGAGGACCTATACAATTTTTTTTTCCTTTTAAACCTCTTTGTGGTTCTTCAAGTTCTTTCTGTGTCTTGAAGAATCTGCTGTTTGGTTATTGTTGAAGGTGGTCTCTGTCTGCACTGTGACTGCTGGGGACTGATTGAACTTTCCTTAGAGACTGCCCAAACATATTGAAACGTCATGGGGTTCTCACTTTCTTTGCTTGAATTAAAGAAGCTCACAGTCTGCCGTAAAGTTTGACACTTTCTGTTTTCAGAATAGTCAAAGGGTCCTAACAGGTCCAACACATCAACAGCTGCATTGGAAACTAAAAGACCATGCTGAAAACTAATAATTATTAACTAAAGCTTTAAAATCCTGCTGCTTGGAGGTCAAATAGACTGTAAGTCATTCTACACTGAAACTTTGAGCCATAAAAGCAGCTTACCTGTTTGCTGTTACAGCTCTTTTACTACCTCACTCTGAGGGGCTGACTTCAAATCACCATGCCACCTCAGTCCATTCAAAAACTGCACAGACACAGCCAGAAGGCATCAAAGTCATTAATTTAATCTCATTCATTTATTAAAAATGACAGTGCACAATATTCACTATTCAAAAGAGCATAAATGTGCTGGAGCTGGCGCAATGGCTCATTTTCATCCATTGTCCTGAGCAAATTAAAAACAAGTCCACCTTGAAACGTTTTGTGAAGGTGCCTAAAGATGAGGAAGGATTGTCGAGGAGGGACTTTGGTCGAGATGGACACAACGGCATTAAGGCATATTCTAAGACTTGAATGTAAATGTGCTGACGGGGATTATCAGAAAGTGCCAGGCGGTGCTTTGGGGGCTTTGTTTCCGTGACACCGTGACGTTGGCTTTGTTTCCCTGATGGTGTGTGTGTTTGTTTGAGTGTGTGTGTGTGTGTGTGTGTGTGTGTGTGTGTGTGTGTGTGTGTGTGTGTGTGTGTGTGTGTGTGTGTGACATCCAGGCATCTGTTTCCTGCTGAAAAAGGTTAATTACATCTCCACTGCCTGACTGGATGTGCCATGCATAATCACACATGCTAATGAGACCTGTGTGTGTCTTTGTGCTTCCATGTGCACTATGTAATGCTGAAAAATATCTCAACCACTTGTTTCAGCTTTGAAATTCAATTGTTGAAGCCAGAAGAACCATGAGCACCAGCATACACAGGTAGTGTAGCTCTCCAACAGGAGACAGCTGGAAGTGCACAGTGGTGGCATTTACAGACAGACACTTCGGTCCCATTGGGGGACATTAATCAAGCCATCTGCATCTTAGTAATTACTTGTCTGAATATTAATGACTTAGAGAAGCTACAGCATCAGAGGAGGGATGCCTCGCAATCTCTGCTTTTCATTCTAACCCTTGACTCCCATCTTCACACTCCAGCTAAGCATCTGATTGGACAGCTGCTTGGTTTTAGATCGAGACCAGTTCAGCGTGAAAATCTGAGATGGGCTCAGGCCCTCCATGGCTGCTTCTGGAAATTGCTCTACACTTTTTCACTGGGCTGAAGTTTTCACTAAGTCAATCTGACATAAGCAGGCAGGTGAGGCAGCGCAGAGCTTTGCAGGCTTTTTGGTTCCAATCCAGTCTCCATGGCAGAGCAGCAATTAGGGTGGAGAGGGGAGAGACAGTGTGCTGCTGAGAGGAGTGACTGAAATAATGGCTTTAAGAGACCCTCATCTCTCAGCTCATTGTACGGCACAACTTTTATTGCAAGAAATGAATAAAGTAGATAAGATTTATTTTCTTTTAAAACACATCAAAATAAGTCTTCAGTCAGCTGTCAGCAGGGGTTGTTAAGGACATAAAAAACTCATCCATCTGATTTATCTCAAAGAGTATGGATCAGAACAACCTCATGGTTCTAGTAAGAGACAAGGTTTTGGCCACAGAAATGGAAAAATCTGGTTTAAAATGCCCATTTCATGGAGAGTTTGGATAAAAGAATGTTTTTTCCCTGAAATCTCTGTTGTAATTCTGAAACATAAGCCATTATTCAGGCTGTTGGTTTATTAAAGGAGAATACAGAAGGAAAGGTGAGAGTTCAGCTGACAGCACTGCTGTCACACCACTGTTTCTTCATCCCGCTGATACTCTTCCTCATCAACCTCTTCATCTGCAACTTGGTTCCTGTTTTTCTTCTTCAGTCTGCGGCAGAAGCCATTCAGGCCACAGAAGCAGGCGCAGGTGAAGGGCATGGCCTATCTGACACTCCACATCCACAGGAACCTACAGAGGGAACAACGGGACAAAGGAAAACATTAAAACGTTTGTCTGTGACGAATTTTGGAGACATGACACTATGAGATGAGTAGTTGTACATAGACATGAAAATCTGTAAAACAAAAAAAAATTAAAAAGAAGAAACTACCAAAAAGTCTGAAAAAATCTTTAAACTCATTGATTAAAGATGATTTGTTTTAGATTTCAATAAATTTGCAAAACTTGGCTAAAATATAAACAATGAACATTTTGCCAAATATTTGCATCATTACTTATGGTAGTTTGTTTACGTGGCGTCAACATCAAGAACACCAAGCTTCTTTACTTTAGAACTGGAGGCCAGATTAATGCCATCCAGAGGAGGTGAAAGTCTGCAAAATTCCTTCCTAAGATTTTCAGGTTCAAAAACTGTAACCGTTGTCTTATCTGAGTTTATAAGCAGAAAATTAAGGGTCATCCAAGATTTTATGTCATTAAGACATGCTTGTAGCTTAAGTAACTGGTTGGATTCATCAGGTTTCATGGATAAATATAACTGAGTATCATCAGCATAACAATGGAAATATATCCCATGCTGTTTAATAACTTTACCTAATGGAAGCATATTCAAAGTAAAAAGGATTGGCCCAAGCACTGAACCCTGAGGAACTCCATGACTAACTCTGGTGTAAGAAGAAGATTCATTATTAACATTAACAAACTGAAGTCTATTAGTTAAATAAGACTCAAACCATTTTAAAGCTGTTCCTGTAATCAAGTTCAAGTCTACGTAATAAAATATTGTGATCACTTGTATCAAATGCAGCAGTGAGAACAAACAGGACAAGTATGGACACAATTCCAGTGTGTAACAGGACAAGTATGGACACAAGTCCTCTGTCTGACTAACACATTCTCACTCCCGACTCGTCAACATATTGACACTTTTCCAAAGTTCCAACTGCGTCTTATTTTGACGCGTTGGGTGACCCCCTCACGTCAGTCCTTGCCGCCAGCGACTTCTCCGGGTTGCGCCACCAGGGGTCTTTGGGTCGGGGGTCTGAGGTTAACACGAGGAATCAGGATAAATGGTTAAGTTTAGTTACTGGGGTCAGGGATAGGATGTCTACAGCGAATATTAGATTATTTTAGGCTTTGGAACACGTAGTTGACGTGAATTTCCTACATTTTCTAAAAATTGTTAATTTTAGGTATCAGGATTAATGGTTAATTTTAGGTACTAGGGTCAGGGACAGGATGTCTGAAGTGAATAAAGGGAATTTTAGGCTTTGGGACAGTACTTTTTGTGCATTTTCTACACTTTCAGGAATTATGACAACAGATTCCATCCCATCACGTCAAAAAATTATGCAAGGGGCCTATCTGACGCATCAAAATTGGACGCAGAGGGAAACTTTGGAAAAGTGTCAATATGTGACAACTCAGGAGTGAGAATGGGTTGGTCTGACATGACAAGTATGGACACAAATCCACTGTGTAACAGGACAAGAATGGACACAAGTCATCTGTCTGACAAGACAAGTATGGACACAAGTCCACTGTCTAACAGGACAAGAATGGACACAAGTCCACTGTCTAACAGGACAAGTATGGACACAAGTCCGTTGTCTAACATGACAAGTATGGACACAAGTCCACTGTCTAACAGGACAAGAATGGACACAAGTCCAATGTCTAACAGGACAAGGGTGGAAACATATCCACTGTCTGACAGGAGAAGAATGGACACAAGTCCACTGTCTAACAGGACAAGTATGGACACAAGTCCGTTGTCTGACAGGACCAGTGTGGTCACAGGTCCACTGTCTAACAGGACAAGTATGGACACAAGTCCACTGTCTGACA
>NW_013953938.1:21930-32644 GCF_001266775.1 Austrofundulus limnaeus | reverse complement strand
CACACACACACACACACACACACACACACACACACACACACACACACACACACACACACACACACACACACACACACACACACACATCTAAATTTTCCAACTCCACCTCTGGCAGGTTGTGATTTTCACTGTCAGAAATTGCTTTTTCAATATCTCTTTCTCTAATTATGAGCCCAGCTAAAGGGGTTGTGCCACCAGAATACCAATTTTTCCCACCATTTCTGCCTTCTTTTCTCTTGAATTATTCTTTTTTCCCCTCTAGAAAGCAGCAAAATGCATATTCAATAGCCATGCAGGCATTGTATGTCATATTTTTGAGATCTTATTTGGCATTTTTAGCTTTTTTTATAATGTAATAASTTATGTTGGAATGATACAGGTGTTATTACAAAGACAGTCTATCTCCATAAAAATTAGGAAACTAAAATTTTTGAAGTTTGTATGTTTAAAAAAGGGAGGAAACCACAGATTTTTTTGATACATTAACCACACAAAGTCTTTCTCAATTACTCCACGGCACCCAGGAAAGGGTTAACCTTCCCAGGGCACAGCTTGATTGACAGGCGGAGCACTCTGCCAGCCTGTACCGACCAATCAGCGAACAGCCACTACGCCCCACGTGGGCGCTTCTCGACGTTCATTGGCTCGTTTTACCAGTGTTTACCGTGCTCCGGAGTCCGAGCCCCACGTGGAGATTTCATTCAATTACCGAACAATTCCTCAGAACCTCGTCGTTACGAAGAATTTTCGGAACATTTTATATCATAGTATTCTAAAAAAAAAACCAAATGTCCCATTTGTGCCGATAAGTTTCTAGCTATCTGCTCGTGCGCGCGTGCATGTAAATAGCTAGCCAAGAGAAGGGGGTAAAAAAGCGTCGCGTGTTCACTACGTATTTGAGTATCTGTTGAGTAACATTACAAAGCATAAAATGATTAATAATTTATTTATTCTCGCAGCGTCTTGAAGTCTCGGAGCTTTGGAGGATCTGCCGAAGATCCCGTGATGGAGGATGGGGAGCAGGGGGAGCCGTGAAGGGAGTATTGTGTGAAAAGAGTGCAGGCCAACGAGTGAGACAAAAGAGGCTGCGGCTGCATTGAGTGTGCTGGTGGTGTGTCCGTCTGCGAAGCCACAAGCTAACCGCATCCCCCCTCTCTTCCTCCTCCTCCACCACCTACTCCTCCTCCTCTTTGGCCTTTATGCTACACACGGAGAGAGAGAGAGAGAGAGAGAGAGAGAGAGAGAGAGAGAGAGAGAGAGAGNGAGAGAGAGAGAGAGAGAGAGAGAGAGAGAGAGAGAGAGAGAGAGAGAGAGAGACGGGGGAAAAACAGAAGAGGGAGATAATTCGCGACACTGAAATTTCTGGAAGCGAAGTTGAGGACTGGAGGAAGGAGAGAGCTGACCCGGTGCTTCTCCTCCGCTCTGCCCGTCCTTCGCTGCTCGTCGAGCCGCGGCTTGGTGTGCTGTGTGTGCGTACATTTGTGTGTTTGTTTGAGTGTGTGTGTGCGGGGTGGTTGGGGGAGATATATAACCCAGAACAAAGGAGTCTTGAGCAGGGGAAGGAACGAGTCGAGACTAGCGTTGCCATTATCTTTGAAAGCCGGCCAAATGCCTGTGTGAGAGCGACGGCGGTACATCGGCTGCTCCTGTTTCTCGAACCGAAAACCTTCTCTGTCCCCTAAAGAGAGGGAGAGAGAGAGAAAGGAGGAGGACAAAAACACACGAGAGTTTGTGAGAGACACGCAGGAAGTCGGCGGCTACAATGTTTCCTCAGAACCGAGCACCGGTAAGAAGGCTGAAATCAGGTTATTGTCTCTTATATGAAAACAAAACGTGGTTTACTTTTTACACGTAAGATGTTATTTTTAACCCTCTTACACTCAATAAGGAATCCTAATTTGGGCTGATGTTTTTCTGAAAACTTATGTTTTTTTTTAATTTTGCACGTAGAGGTCACACATGAAGGGGGTTTTGTGAGGTCAGGTCCAACTTTGCCTCCTGTCTTTGTGTGGGAATCTCATTCTTGGTGCCCAAGAACCTTGGAGCTTCCTTTCATCTTCAAACTGACCCAGATGATGAAAGTGTGTTTTTGTTTGTTGAAATAAGGAGTGGGAGTGATTCTTCTTAGAACACTTTTTTAGAAAAAATAATAATAATAAAAGAAGAATTGCTTTTTAAACCACATTAACTGTGATTCCGTTTTCTAACATTTATTTCAGAAGCTGATTTCTGCCAGGTTGGAATCCAGATCTGGTCCCCGTTTGTTGTAGGTGGAGAGCTTTTTGAGCAGACTCGAATACATAAACACTGGCCCTCAAACTGTGAGAAGTATCAATTAGGACCTGCTCATTTGCCTAACCCTCTTCTCCATCCCTCAGTCATGCCACGCTGCGCCCCACACCCCCGGCAGTGTTTTGACATTCTTGCCACTGTATTGAAATCAGATTAGACCCATGGTGAAGCATGGAGACTCAGAATGTCATGCTGTTTCGAAAATGTTTTTAAAGGTTTTTGAGTGTTTGCAGGAAATCTGAATTACCCCGCCACTAATACTTTTGTTTGATAAGAAAGGTAGTGAGTCCCCCCGCCCCCCCAACTACCTGAGCAAACATGCAGAGACATTACACACACGCACACACCAACAGCTGTGCATGTACAGCTAAGTGCAGGAAGGCAGCAGCACAGGAGGSAGACTGTGGGTCTGTGGTTTGCGCTGTTAAACCCAATCCCTCTCATCCAGCCTCTTCCTTGCTGTGATCCTGTGAGAGCTCCAAACCACATCTTAATGTACGGGCAGGCATCCCGGGGTGAGAGTAGCTGACTGTGGCGGGTCTGGGTGGAACGTTTTGACCACGCGGCTCCATCTCGTTTCAGCTCTCCGCAGGCCTCTACAGTAAGGACACGAGGCAGCCGTCGTTTTCGAGTCCCCCGCCTTTCCCGGCCATCAGGGGCTCTTGATCGAACCTCGACGTGAAGGACCACTCYACCTGGCAAACTGTTTAATCTATGAAACGCCAGAGTGGCAGTAACCTGCTATCACTGGCTGTGGAGGTGGAACGAACCCATTTATTACAAAAATATTCAGCGCGGACATAAAAATGTCATGTTTAATTAGAAATTCAGATGCATTTTAAGATGCTTTGTMGTTGCGGCCAGCTGAATGTAATTCAACTTTAATCTTTGTAGTTTGTTCCAACAGACCTTTTCCACGACGCTTTGTGTGGAGGAGAAACTTGATATTTTTAATTGTAGGGCAGTATCACAGTTACTTTTATAAAGTACGCACGTTTGTGCCAAATAAACTACTATTTCAACTGAGATAATAAGAACCTAGGTTCTTTCTCATATTTAATGCCAACTGAAGTGTAAAAAGTACAAATGCCACATTATAGAAATTCCATGAAATGCTTCACAGGTTCTCAGATGACCTTGCTGACGCCAAAAGCAGTAGAAAATCCTGGACTTGGTGTAGGACACAGCCATATTGTAGATCCTTGGTGTTCTTTCAAAGGCATTTTTTGAATATTTTCTCATCAGTGGAACAGAGGTCACTGCGAGTTTGCTCATTACCGTATCAGCTGACTTCTACTGACCATTTAATGTTTAACTATAGATAGGCTTTTAGGTAAGATTTTGGAAGAGGGTGTCGGCACTTGAAGTATCCCCCCGCACCCATGTGTGGGCTTACAAAGCTTATGAAATTTACATACGTTAAAAAGTTACAAACTGACCTGGACCAAAGATTGTGACAACTACTGAAGCTGTAAAATCACTACAAACCACATGTATCCAAGCCGACACAATTTATTTTGCATGTGTGTCTTCCTCTGGTTTCAAAAAATAATTGTGGCCAGCTTCACACTACTTACAACGTTTACAAACTTTACGTAGTGTAAAAGAAAAACAACTTAGTGAAACCGAAAAAGGGCACGGTATCTTGAGGGCATTGCGAGGCGTCCCCAATTGAAAGAAGGCATTGGAAAACCAAACAGGATGTTGTAGCAACATCCTTCGAGCTAAATGCTTGACTATAGGCTAGGGTTTGGCATAATCGTGTGCAGGTAATCATCAGAAAAACATTTATCGATTATTTTTTGGCACTTGACGTTTAATACGATTAATGCCACCATGCAGAGTCTGCTCAGTGCTCCTCTCCGCTTCAAATATGGCAAACATAAAAAAAGTTCAGTAATTTATTTATCTATCAACACAATTTAAAAATTGATGTTTAGCCTAAAGTCTATAATTTTGACACAATTTGGATCAGATTTTTATGAAGAGCAAACCTTTCCCACTAAATTGGTCATGTGACTAGGACATAAGGGTGTCCAGGGTTTCCAGGGGGTTAATCGTCAAATTAATCGTTATTGGCTGAATACCCCAATTAATCGTAATAATTTTTTTTGCCAATATTGCCCAACCTTACTATGGGCAATATTAAACATGCTGGTGGGTTTTATGCTGCTAGTGTAAAAAACAAAACAAAACAAAAAGTAATTTATTAAATTAAAGGAAGAGTTTTGTGTTAATGGTAGTTCGAGTCTCTTTTGCACGTTTAGGGCTGCCATAGTTGTTTCTTTCAGCTCAGAACAGAAGCACTTCAAAAAAAATGCTTGAGTTTTATTCTGCAGTTACTTCCCCCAGATGACACAGCACTACACAACGTTGATGCCACCATGCAGATGTTTAGCACTGAGAGAAATATGTCTGATTAGGTTATAAAGCAGCTGTTAGAACTAAAGCTCCTTCAGTTTTCAATACCCAAAATGTCTTTGTTGCTAACAGTAATTGTGTGGCTACAGTTTTATGAATTAGTCATTGTTCAGATAAAATCTTGCAGCTCTTTTCACCACATGGTACATTTTAAATGGCAGAATCTGAGCAGGTCACTTGACCTTGCGTTTTTAACCACACTCTTCAAGGAGCATTGTAAGGTTATTGTGTTCAGTATCAAAACTGCTGCTGTAACAAAACCATCCCACTATATACAGAATCAATGTAAGTGCGTGAACCTCTGTGAAGCTCTTTGCAAACATAAAAACAGACCACACATTAATTTATGTTTAATGCACAAGTTGTTTTTATTTGTAATACAAATATGTGTCAAGGTGACTCTAGGATTAAACCTTCGATGTACGACTGATTCCTGCATCTGTATCAGGGATGTGTTTTAGTGAGAATTTAGTGATATGATACATATCATGACACAGGTCACAATATAATGTACTGCGATACTGTAAAGCAAGCCAAGGCATTTATTGCCATCTATTTCTCCAAAATATTCAAATTTTAAAAAACTTGGTGTAAAGCACACACCATGCATAAAACCTGATAAGATTCTGTGTATTTTTATGCAATCAGCAGAACCCTGAACACCAATGAGAACTGCACATTTTTTCTCACAACATTCATCAATTTAGCCTTAATTAAATATCAATACCATGTTATTGAGAATTGAGACAGTGTCAGGAAATATCACAGTTTTTCTTACATCCCTAATCTACATAGATGCTACTTAATTTTCTGAGCTGAGAGTTAAATAAGAAGTTTTCATACATGTTTCAGCCCTGAAATTTCTTGACATCAACCAGATGAATTTCAAATGAGAATTTTAATATTAGAATAGAAATCTGGAATAAAACTACAATGGAATGTCAGCCAGTAAATTCATAGCGAGTGTGCAGGCAGATATTGTTTGCTGATTGGAAAAAATGTCTGTAATATATTTATTTTTTTTTTAGCTTTTTTTAAAATGTGTTTTCTCTTTTATATTGCAGGTACGTTAAAACACATGCAACATTGATATCTGTAAAGAAACAGTTATAGCTGGACCACCCTTCTTGTCATGCTCTGAACAGAACACGGGGGAAAAAAGCTACTCCTAATATTGTAGTAGCTCTCAAATGACAATAATAAAGTGAATAGAGCCTTTGGGAATTCAYTGATCAATATAACCAAATCTTGAATGTTGCATCACAATCGAAACATGGATAATATCCATTTTTGTTGTCTTGGTAGCTGCAGTTTTTGTGATACGAACTGTGATATACAGTGGGGAGATCAAGTATTTGATACACTGTTGATTTTTCAGGTTTTCCCCCTTGCAAAGCTTGTAGATGACTGTAGTTTTTGTCATAGGTACTCTTCAACTGTGAGTGATGGAATCTAAAACAAAAATCCAGAAAAATACAGTGTATGATTTTTAAATAATTAATTTCCATTTTATTGTGTGACATAAGTATTTGATACACCAGAAAAATTAAACTTAATATTTGGTACAGAAACCTTTGTTTGCGATTACAGAGATCAGACATTTCCTGAGGGAAGGAGGTTGTTGGCCAAAATCTCACGATACATGGCCCCATCCATCCTTCCCACAATATGGTGCAGTCGTCCTGTCCCCTTTGCAGAAAAGCATCCCCAAAGAATGATGTTTCCACCGCCATGCTTCACGGTTGGGATGGTGTTCTTGGGGTTGTACTCATCATTCTTCTTCCTCCAAACATGACGAGTGGAGTTTAAACCAAAAAGTTCTDTTTTTGTCTCATCAGACCACATGACCTTCTCCCATTCCTCCTCTGGATCATTCAGATGGTCATTTGCAAACATCAGACGGGCTTTGACATGCGTTGGCTTGAGGAAGGGCACCGTGCGTGCACTGCAGGATTTTAATCCTTGACGGCGTAGAGTGTTACTGATTGTTTTCTTTAAGACTGTGGTCCCAGCTCCATTCAGGTCATTGACCAGGTCCTGCCGTGTAGTTCTGGGCTCATTCCTCACCTTCCTCAAGATCAATGATGCTCCACGAGGTGAGATCTTGCATGGCGCCCCAGACCGAGGGAGATTTTCCGTTATTTTATATTTCTTCCATTTTCTAATAATTGCACCAACTGTTGTTGCCTTCTAACCAAGCTGCTTGCCTATTGTCCTGTAGCCCATCCCAGCCTTGTGCAGGTCTACAATTTTATCCCTGATGTCCTTACACAGCTCTCTGGTCTTGGGCATTGTGGAGATGCTGGAGTCTGATTGATTGAGTGTGTGGACAGGTGTCTTTTATACAGGTAACGAGTTCAAACAGGTGCAGTTAATACAGGTGATGAGTGGAGAACAGGAGGGCTTCTTAAAGAAGAACTAACATGTCTGTGAGAGCCAAAATTCTTACTGGTTGATAGATGATCAAATACTTATTTCACACAATAAAATGGAAATTAATTATTTAAAAATCATTGTATTTTTCTGGGTTTTTGTTTTAGATTCCATCACTCACAGTTGAAGAGTACCTATGATAAAAATTACAGTCATCTACAAGCTTTGCAAGTGGGAAAACCTGAAAAATCAACAGTGTATCAAATACTTGATCTCCCCACTCTATAAAGTGCAACACAAATGAAGTCAGMTTGTGGCAATGGTGACTAAGTGACCGACATGAATCTGAAACACCAGCGCTAGCATAAAGCAAGCCATGCTTTTAGCTCCTTATCACCACTGTTGTCCGGTGGTGAGAGTGCTGTTATCGATCAGCTGCTCGCCTGCTTTGGTCAGCCAGCAATTAGGCAGAAGGGGAAGAAAAGGCCAGGGAAAATGAAGGTTAAAAAAAGAAAAAAAATCTGAGGGTTTACACAAGCTGTTGTGGAAGAGTGTCTCAGTGGAAGGAACAAACGAGCCGAGGGGGTTACCTAATAAGAGAAGGCACCTCCAGCAATTAAGCCAGCRGACAAATCATAGTGCTTTGCTAATGTGGGCTGACAGCAGGGAAATTTGAATAACGAGCCTTGCAGGAAGAAAAAGAAGACGGGACTGGGAAGGTGTGTGGGGGTAGAAGGGTTGCTGAGAAAGTGGGTGGGGGTAGCATTAATGAAACAGGTGCTTTGTAGACCCTCTATGTGAGGTAATCATTGAGAAATTACCAGCAAGTTTCTCAGAGTAGAGCCAGGCTGTAAGGAGGGGGAGGGACTGGAGACAACGTTTTTTTTTCTTTTTCCATTTATTTTCACCAAACTGCAAGTTGCTTTAATAACTCAAATGACTGACATTAAATAAGTGTCATGTCTGAATAATTTCATGAGATATTAATGCTTTTCAGCAACGACCAATTGCATTGCCTTTAGAGATGCATCTGTGTGTGTGTGTGTTCTATACACACATTCAGACCAGCTATTCTGGGTTAGACCTATTGTCACTGCATCCTTGTTGGTAGTCTGGTGAAAAAGGGAGAGAGAGCTTGGTGGGTGTTTACTCTGATGTTCCACTCTGTGGGTAAGCAGTGTAATTAGTGGCCTGACTAATAGGTTGCGCTAAATGAAGGGAGGCAGCTTCAAATCATCTTCTCAGCTTAGGGAGATGGAAATTATAGAAATTTCAGTCCACTTTAGGAGAAAGAAACCTCAAGATAGCACTGCTAGCAGAATGGCTTTATGGACTGGTTTATAGACTCACCACTTTAATGCAAACTGAGACACATAAGCAGCTATTGACTGATTTCATGATACATTTTTCTTGGCATTTGTGGTTTTTTAACAGTGGTCTTGTTGGTCTTGCTGATTGTCAGACTTTGTTTCACAAGGTTCATGTTTGTGTTTTTAAGGGAAATTCATGCTTGTTTCTCCACAATTTGTCAGTTAATAGTGTTTCAAAACTGCGAAAACCTAAAATATAATCCGTCCCATTGTTTCAAAAGCTTTAATTTATATTAATGAGTGGTCTAACTAGAGATGGGACATAAAGGATCTTTGAAGGGATCCGGATCTTGACGTGCTGTTTGTCTCATGGAGTCGTTCAGTTTTGAAATTCATCACATAAGCGACAACTTAAATCCGTCACGTTGGTTGTACAATGTGTTTTGTCAGAAGAACCTTTCCCCCAAGCTGGTTTGCTCCTCTACTCTGCCTGTTTTCTGTGAAAAAAAAAAAAACAGAACAAAAGAGGAGCAATTGTTTTTTGTGGTTACAGAGGGGAAAAAATAAAGATATTAAGATGAGTTAAAACAAAACTAGGAAGGCTCTTTGCTGTCTCCATCTCTGCTCCTGTCAGTTGTTGTAAGGAGCCGTTGAAAAGATTCGGATCGTTCGGGAACGTCTCATCTCGTGTTCTGACTGAGCTGGCTTTTATCTGTGTATAGAGCACAAAGGCTGGTTTATACMTCAAGTCTCATGTCTTGTTCCACCTGCTGCGTGACAAAAAATTGCGTAACTTCCATCTGCTTATACCACAGTCACAGCCGTTGTGTATGTTTCCCCCAGTCAGAACTCTGCGACGCGGACCTTGCAGCTCGGTGGGTGTGATTGGTTAGAACTTTGTGGGTGTGTTTGTTCATGAGGAGCAATGCATCGCTGAGGAGCAGGACTTCGAGCAGCTTCTGCATGTTATTTTTTTTTAAATGATGTTTTATCTAAAGCCTGTTGATAAAAAATCTAGAAGAGCAGCTGGTATGATCCTATTGAACATAAGCATGCAGCTGATGTTCACGTCTTTTTTCCATCACCATCATTAACAAAAAAGTTTAAAAAAAGGCTTTCCTCTGTGGACTCTTCACCCAACACAAAACGGATTGCTGAGTGGAAAAAAAAACAACACATATCCAGCCATCATTATTGTAGTTTATATACTTATATGAGCTGTGGAGGGCCAAGGGAGGAATTATGATAATTTATGACCTACCGCGTCTTCAGCCAGTTTATACTCTTGTCAAGAAAAAGATGTCCAAAATGACGCTATATCACCGACCCGCTATCTCACGCCATATTGAAATATAACTCAAAKCTAAAAGGCCATTTCTTCAGCCACTGTTGCTTTAAGCTACATGGTGTATAATGGCCAAAAAAGTAATACTTTGAAAATGTGGCACCATGAAACAAAAAGACAGTCTTCTATTTAAAAAAACAAAACAAAATATAGTCACAAAAACCACACAAGACACTAAAGCCTTTTTAAAAACGTAATTGTACTTTGTTACAAACTAATGTCCACATAAGTATTGGTTTAAATTAGGGCTGTCAAAAGATTAAAAAATTTAATCGCAATTAATCATATAAGTCCAATAGTTAACTCGCGATTAATCGCCCGTTAATCGCATATTTTCGTCTGGTCATTAAGGTAATTGTATAAGCCTATTTTGAAGTTTTTAATTTGCATACTAAGATAAAAAAGAAAGACATGATGCTTTTTACAGAAGCAATTTATTTTTTCAACACTACTCAGAAACTCTGGCCATGATGAATTGAATGCCACATTACATATTAAAGTTAACACAGTGTAGTGTCAAACTTCCTAACTGAAATATAAAATAACTCAGAACAGACCTGTAACCAGTACTTCGGCCATTTAAAGTTGACTTACTAAACTTAAATTACTTATCTCACATTGTTTAAAGTCACACTGGAGGGAATAAAATTGTACTCTCTTTTATTATTAAAAAGTACTAAACATGAAGTACACCTTTGACGATGAAATACTCAATAAACTTAGGTTATTCATAGTTTAAACTGACATTGGAGAAAATAAAGTTGCACTCAGTGTTTAGTACTTTTAAAAAAAATTAAATAAAGTGCCTTTGACCATGAAATACTCAAACTTAAATTATTCAGTTTAAACTGACATTGGAGGAAATAAAGTCACACTCCATTTTTTTTCTTAAATAAAATATTCATGAAAACAAAATGTACAATAAAGAGTGGCTACTACAACAGTGTAACTTGGTTAAAGCTTAAATATTTTT
>NW_013953938.1:13170-20930 GCF_001266775.1 Austrofundulus limnaeus | reverse complement strand
TTTTTTCCCCCCTCTTACATTTTCTCCAGCTACATGTTACATGTCCTTCAGTTTTTTGATATCTATTCCTCATCAGGGGCATTTTACATCAAAACAACGATCACCTGCTGGGAATGTCTGAAGTGTCTCACCAGTTTATTTCAGTGTACAACCGTACTCTTGAGAAATCCCTTTTTTTCATCTGATTTAACATTTTACTAGAGTTGATCAGTGTAAGAAGTTAGTTTTTTTAGTGTTGATGACCTTTTTTTGTGGAGCATTGTGTGTTTTTATAATGTATGGTACTTAAAAACAAAAAAGTGAAATGTACATTACACTTACTGTTTTAGTAGAGCTGCACAATATAATAAAATCTATCATCACAATATCATTGTGCACAATATCACTTTCACAATAGATTGCTTGAGCTGCAGTAAATGGTTGCTGTTACAATATGTTCCAAGTGCCATGCATTCACACTGCATCCTTTATAAAATATTCAACCAGTCAGGTGGACTCAATGACTCACTTGCTCAATTCAGATGATGTAGTAGCTAAGATAATAAATCAGTGTTGTGATGGCAGAAGAGAATGAGTCGAGTTAAGAAAATGTTTTTATTTCAACTGATTCGGATGTATCAATATCAAAACTATAATGGTTATGCTTTTTAACCCTCCAAATATTGTTTTACTTTCTTTCCCTTATCAACATACAGATTATGTTCTCTCTGCACAGCAGAGGTATATATTTGCTCAGTCATTCATTTTACATTCTTAGTACTAGATGAAAATAAATATTTAATGTTGTGTTGAAGAGCAGATTTAGAAACACTGCTGTTGTTGCTAATTTAGATTTGTTTGCTGGATAAAATCCCTCTTAGAATTTTATCTGCTAAGACACCTTGCTGTCAAGATTATTTTTATCTGCATCACAGTTAAACATTAAATGTATTTGCGTTTATTATAAAAATTGTAGATTCTAAATTAGAAGCTTGAATTGAATTAAATATTAGCACAGTTTTGACATGTTTGTTTTGCTGACCTGGAAAGGTGAGCAGGCTATGTGGAGCATTTGTGCATGTTTGTTTAATTAAACCAGATCTCATGAAGTAGAAGTGACTTGAGCCATTTTTTTTAGATTATGGTGTCTTTTTATTATACTGTGTATTCCACTTAGCATAGGGGTAATTTTGTATGAATTCTTCCTGTGCATAAATACAAACTTTCCACTTAGACGTTGACTCAGAGGAAAAGACAAAGTCTTATAACTTCTGTAAATTGGAAGGTATACCATGAAAAAAAAATGCTTTCCACAAACAAACAAAAAACATGCCTAAATTATGTATGTTAGGCATATTGGTAACACTAAATTGTCTCTAGGTGTGAGAAATGTTTGTTTGTCTCTGTGTCCCTGTGATGGACTTGTTGGACTACCAGGGCGTACCCCGCCTCTCGCTCAGATACTTCTTAAAACATCACCAGCCACCCCTGTGACCCAGAAAGGAAGAAGTGGTTAAAGGTAAATTTTAAACAGCCCTTTCAAGTAAACAGATAATGGTAGTTATGATAGTTATGAATCAGAATCAGAATCAGTTTTATTGCTATTGTCAGTGAACATTCACAGACAAGGAACTTGCAGTTAAGAACACCCATTCTTTTTACACACACAGAACAAAAATGGACGAGAACGGATGATCAGGTCTTGCGCAACATGGTCACGCTACCTTTTGCAGCTTAGAAATACACAATAGGATAGATGAGTTAAAAAAAGATGCTCTGATCCGATGTTTACTCAAACACAGAATCATATGCAAAAAAAACGACTCGCTAGAGCAAGAAAGCTAAGGAGGGGAGGGGGCTGGGGATCAAACACATGGTATGGGGGGTGGGATTCAGTGGAGCCGGTGACGTTCCAAGTTAATACTCCATGCTGGAACCAATCCAAGACCAGGACCCGCCAGAGTCCAGAGACCAGATCTTATCCTCCCAAGCTGAGTCCCAGAGTTCAGGGTTTTCCCTTTCTCCGTCACCACAGCCTTTAGACTGATCCTCATGGATAATACGGTATAGTGGGGGAATCAAGCCTTTGTTGACGCATCATCCCGGGAAGTTTGGATAACTGCCGACCGACCAAGGCCAACAGCTGCTGGGATCCGAAAGATAGACACAATTGTTTTGGGACAAGCGGCATCTAATTTCTTGCCGCTTTACAGTCTTAACTGCATCTCTGAAATGGCGAAAATGTTGAATGTTCCGAATTTCATCATCACCTTGCCTCTTTCCATCTGAAACTTCACCCAGGTGTAATCTACATCTCACGGGCACGCTGCTGAATTGCGATTCTCATCAGAATCACATCCACTTTGCGACTTATCTCCCCCAGCGTCTGAGTCTGTGCATTACCTGTACAGGAGATTCCGTCCATGGTTCCTGACAGCCTCTCACAGGCCCAGACTGCTGTCAGGATTGCTTTCATTTTCCGATAAGCCAGATATCCACCTCTGCCGATCAGCAGAAATCCAGTTATCAACAGATCAGGTTCCAGCCCCAAGAACCAGTGACCCAACCAGCAGCAACCATCCCACTGGGACAGCTACGTTCCCCTCGTTCTAATCTCAATGTGGAAAAAATAGTGTCAACTGTGTTCAGAGACAAGTTGACCAAATTCATAATTCCTTTTGTTTTCGGATGATAGGTAGAAAAAAAGCTTGAAAAAGCTGTGAAGCGGGAAAGGAGGGACAGGTTCGGGAGAGAGAGCAAAAAGTGCCTGACTCCTCTGAAGGCCAAGCAGAAAAAAACAATAACTGTTAGTTAAAAACATCCATACTACCAATGATCTTCCACTTGTTTCAAAGTTGGGTATTGTGGGCAGGAGCTTGAGCAGGGAGGCCCAGACCTCTCTTTCCACAGCCACCTCTTCCAGCTTTTCTGGGAGGATTTCAAGACCTTCCCAGGCCAAGTGAGAGAGAGTCTCTCCAGCGTATCCTGGGTCTTTCCTGGGGTGTAGCAGTAGATGAAATGTGTTCAGGCCAAAAGGCAAGTTGCAATTTTTGTTCTGCTGGGAGGAAAGATTTGCTATATGGCAGATACCAAGTTTTTAGTTTTATAGTTACTTTGTAAAGCTCGAAGCTACATGTCCCATTAAGTGTCTGCTTCTGCACTCAGTTATTTTGACAGAGGTCAACAGACAGACAGATGGACACCCCCAACCACCCTCCTTGGCCAGCTCTCAGCTCCCTTTTGTCTGCCTGTCTTGCAGCATTACCCATACAGTTGTAGTCTCCTAATTGCTTTGGACCCTGCAGAGAAGAGAGACTACATGCAAGGGTTGGGGGGGTTGGTCTTCATCTATGATGAGGTGCTTTTCTCTGCACCCCTGCTGTTGGATTTCACTCTTTATTCCATCCTTCTAATCGGTTTTGTTCAACAAAGTCTGTTCATTTGGCCAAAAGCTCTTTTACCCATCCACTTTCCCATCCATGTGTTGCTGACCCCTTTACATGTGACTCGCCTGGCAGTACCAGAATCAGTGTAAAAACTAAAGACATGCTGATTGATATACCTAGAAAATATTGGTAGTTCGGCGGAGTAACATGATCTAGAACTAATATTTTAGGTCTTATTGTGATATTTAGGATCTTTAGCGCAATACACCTATTACAATATTTTATAATATGATTTTAATAGCTAATGTTAAATTTAAGCCTATATTAAATAAAATGGCACCAAGGTTTTGTCTTTATGAGGGTTCTGCCAACAGGCATGTTATTCTTGGAGCGTGTTGTAAGGTTTTTGAACCCTGGCTTTTCAACAACACTAACTTTGAGCAAGTTTCTAGAGATATCTTTGTTTTGTTACATAAATGCGATTTCTCTTTACTAAATGTTTGTTGTGGTAAACAAAGGTGGTACTCTGCTACTTGAAATGTGTTTTTACAGTAAATTTCTCCACTATTACTAGGGTACTCACAAAGTAAAATTCCAAATGTCACTCCTTTTAGTCACCACGTTGTACGTTTTAAATTAGGACTGAATTTGGGGCTGGGCGATATGGCCTAAAATCAAAATCACGATATATTGACSAGTTCATCTCGATAACGATAAATGCACGATAACTCTTACTGCCACCCCCTACCGCACACAAGTACACTGTATAGTATAGTCCCAACACTATACAATGTGTCCATGTTCTTAGTCAAAGTACACAGTTCTCTAATGAAGCATTATACAAAAATTTTAAACTGAACTATTTGGACCAAAGGGATTTGTAAAGAAGTGTTTGATTTTGAACAGCTTTTCTGTAGTTTTATATTTGTCATTTTAGTGTTTTTAATATATTTAATAAAAAAAAACATTTTTTGGCAAAACTTGAGTCAGATATAGTCAAATATTTAACCATCTCTATAACTGTTCAGTACAAACACATTATGTATGTACCTTTTAACTGTAACTTTATATTTTAAAAAATGTACCAAATATGTCTTTAGTACTTCACAAAATAACTTAACTACATGTTTTCATTTGTTAGACTGACTGATTTCTCTATTAAATTAATTTCTTTCATGCATGCGTGGGTTCTCTCCGGGTACTCCGGCTTCCTCCCACAGACCAAAAACATGACTGTTAGGTTAATTGATAACTCTAAATTGTCCCTAGGTGTGAGTGAGAGAGTGAATGGTTGTTTGTCTCATTTGTCTCTATGTGTGTCTCTGTGATGGACTTGCGACCTGTCCAGGGTGTACCCCGCCCCTTGCACTGTGACTGCTGGATATGGGCACCAGTGACCCACGCGACCCTGAAAAGGAATAAGCGTGTACAGAAAATGGATGGATGGATGAATTAGAGAGCTCATGTAATCATTTAATACTATGTATTCTTCATATTTGATCATTAATTCAATCAGAACAGTTCAGTCACAGTATGGTTCTAAATATAAGCAAGCTGTAATATTGTGAAGAAAGAAATTTGTAGATATTTAAACTACAAAAAGGACATAGTGTTTATTTTATTTTATTTTTATTTTTTGCGGGGGTGGGGGATAACACTAAGCAGAGACTCATCTTTTCTATACTGGGGAAAACAAATGTTCATCTGAGTTAATATTTTGGAAGAGCTGAAACAGTGACTCTCAGAACAACTCAGCCTGTGTGCACCTCGGCTCGCTCTCATAACAGCGCTGTCGAGGAGAGAAGTTTGGTCACGTGAGCAAAGTCGGACATATCTGTTCGATAACGACACTCTGAACATAAACTTATAGTGTTAGATTTTAGATACCAACATCTCGGGCAAAGTGTGGAGGACGGGGTTTGCTCACTCAGGACAGGAGCTGCAGGTGTTTATCTTCCAGACTGCTACACCAACATCAGAAAGACCTGCCCTGCTCTGCTCTGATTGGATAAAGCTGTGGGGTTCGGTTGATTTGTTGAAAGCAGCGTCTGTTTAAACCTGTATCAGACTGGGCGGCTTTAACGAGAACGCAACAGAAAACAAGCAGGTTCTCCAACATGGGCAAAATAACGTTGGTCATGAAGTTAGCATATGATGATATAATTTATTTTCCCGGGCAAGTTGTTTTTTACCCATATTATCGTGAATGATGTGATATGGCCCAGCCCTAGGACTGATCCATATTTCACTTCCGATTCAATACCCGAATTTTTTTGTATCGCCCGATACGATACTATTCTGATACCAAGCTCTGTTTGTATTACTATTATTATTACTCTTAATAATAATGTCATTGTCATAATCAACATCATTATTAAATGTTTAGTATCATTGTTGTTTTATACAAGTTGGAATATAAATATAAACAGTAATCTTACTTATGTGGACAAATCTAGCAAACCTTCATGATCTACCTCAAATTGTAGTTTTACATTAAAAAATATCGCCTCATTGTTTTGACTTAAACACACAAACTGTAAAAACTAAAAGCTAAACACACACCTACACCTTAGTTATAAAATCCAAACAGGCTAAATAACACAAATTTCACAAATCTCATTACTCACTCTGCTCTCAATCGCCACCAAACTTCATTCAACATTAACGTCTTTTTCTTCCTCTTGCTGCAGAATTTTTGGCCCTTGACAAATGACTTCATGTCTCAGTCAGAAAAGAGTAGATGGTGGTTTGTTTGTTCTGCTCAGGAGAAGGCTGAGACTGATGGAGTATTAGTGTTTTCTTCATGAGTTTTCCCGTGTTTACTGTTGCCTAATGCTGCAGCAGCAATGCGTTTCAAAATGACTATCATATTCAGAAAAAAAATGTTTCAGATATTCTTTATCATAACTCTGGTTTTACCTTGACTATGAACATAATTTAATAAGTGGTATATAGTTTGATGTCTCTACATACACAAAGTCATGTTGTGGTGAAAAGTTGGTTTAGCCACAGAGCTGCTCACCTGCTATCTAGCTACAAACTGTGGAATGGATTTCCTGAACAGTGGGGTGTCTCATTACTCTGTGTCTCATTGAGACTAGCCTCCTTTCAGCAAATCCATTACCAAACTACTTCATTTCTAACGCACCATTCCAGTTTGCAGTTAGCTAGTAGAGCAGCCAGCCAGCAATTACTTCTGTTGTCATTTCAGCAGACATTTTAGCCCAGACATGGCTCATAAATCGGAAATTTCCCCACATTGGATCGGAAAATTTCGATACATTAATTATGTAGATATGGGAGCCTTATACCGATACACGATCAGATCGGCTCCATCCTGTCAAGACTGACTCTGGACAACAATATTTTCTCTCTTTACTCAGGCACCTCTGCAGCCACCTCCGGGGTCTTCTGCTTCAGTAGTGGCAGCTGCAGCTGCTGCCGCGGCTGCAGCTTCAGGGACACCTCAGTCACTGAAACTTACCTACCCAGAAACGCTGGATCGCATCAAGGAGGAGTTTCAGTTTCTCCAGACACAATACCACAGGTGGGTGTTTTAGAACACGACTGATTGTTATTATTATTATTATTTTTAAATTTGTGTTGCGTTTGTGTTTTCTTTCCACTGTCCTAATTTGTAAATAGGCTTTTACATCAAGGTTTATAGAATTCAGGAGGCTGTTGCTGTGAAGCTGTTTAAAAGTGAAGGTCAGCCAACAAACTAATATGAGACTTGCAAGGATTTGATTGATTCATATTCAGAATTGCTACGTGACTTTGCATTGATAGTTTTGCAAATGTTGAGGCAGACTGGACTTAATAAGCTTTGTTGTTTGTTTGCTACTGTTTAAATTTCCATTTCAAATGGAAGAGCTTGATTTTTATTTCATTTTTCATTGTGACATATTTTGAGGTCTCACCTAATCACATAGTCGTAGGGCTGCACCTAACAATTATTTTGATAGTCAGCTAATCTGCCCAAAATTTTTTCGATTAGCTGATTAGTCATGGTTATCTGTCACAATGTCCATGTATGCATCCTGTGGGTGCACCTCCTGTTCCTGTTGTAATGCACAAATAATTCAAAATGACAGCCTCTCCCCCAGCATGAGGTGCTGTTAAAGGGATCCACTATTAGTTGTAACATTAAACTTTATTTGAAAACATTCGTTTTAACTGTAAAATAAAGACTGTAAAAATACTGTAGGCTGTTCAGTTTTGTAATTTTTTTAAAATATATTTTAACATGGACGGAGCCATTTTATTTACATGCAAAGCATTCTGGGTAAAGACATCAACTAGGTCATCGGTGCGAGGCTGCTAGGGAGCTATATCCACCCTGAAGGTTAATCTTGGACAATATCTGATGATTGACTCTTTTAAATGAAACCAGAG
>NW_013953938.1:1988-13070 GCF_001266775.1 Austrofundulus limnaeus | reverse complement strand
TTTGCATGTGAAGTTACAGGAAGTGATGACAAAGGGGAATGTCTTCATGTAAACAGAGCATTGCTATAATGGCTAACAGCACAGATTGTAGAGAAAATTCTGGTGTTTAGCATATTTTAAGTTTATCAGTGATAGATGAAGAGTCAGAGTTCAAATAATAAGGTTTCAATAAAGAAAAAACAGGGAGTTTCTTTTCTTGAAGAGTTCCCCTTAAGTGTCACTTCCTGGTTTACTTTGGCTGAGCCAAGTTCAAAAGAAAATATGCCAATTATGCATAAAAATGGGTAAAATCTAGTGTATAATCCAAGTTTCTCAATTCAAGGCTGGCTCTAGCCAATTCAGCACCCTGGGAAAAATTTCAGATGGTGACACTTGAGCAATATTTTAAATCTTACTGTCAATTCCCATATATCCACATCACTCATTTGTGGTGCCCTCTAGACTGACGGCACCCTTASCCTTCACCTATACTGCCTATGCTACGGGCCGGCCCTGTCTTATATATAAAAATGTTTACTTAAACTTTTTGTTTTTGAAGGATAAGCATGTCAGAGGCACTTTAATGTACACCACCCGCCAAAAAAAAAAAAAAAAAAAAAAGACGCCACCTGGATTTAACTAAGTGCTATGATGTGGGGTTGCAGCAGTTGGTCAGGTCTAGGTTCAGCAACAGTTTGTGCTCAAAGAATGAGGCTAGCTGACTACCTGAATGAGCAAGTTATTCCATCAATGGACTTTTTCTCCCCTGATGGTATGGGCATATTCCAAGATGACAATGACTCYWRGGGTAAGAGTTGTGAAAGAGTGGTTCAGGGAGCATGAGACATCATTTTCACACTTTAATTGGCTCCACGGAGTCTATTGAGAATATTTGGGATGTGCTGGAGAAGGCTTTGCACAGCGGTCAGACTCCACCATCATCAATGCAAGATCTTGGGGAAAAATTAATGCAACACTGGAAAAAAATAAATCTTGTGTCATTGCAGAAGCTTATCGAAACAATGCAGCAAATGTGTGTCTTTATCAAAACTAAAGGCAGTCGAAAGAAACATTAGTGTGACTTTTTTTTTGTAGTGACTTTTCTTTTTTTGGCCAGGCAMTGTACAAGGCTGTAATCYTATAATRGAAATTATTAGCATATTCTAATTTTTTTAGCAAGTTTCAAAAAGTGTAAATTGCACAAATATCTAAAAGTCATTGGAGGAATGTACTTAATGAGCTGAACGTCTCTGTGAATTGCTAAAATAGCACCAACATGTAGAAAGAGTTTGAGCTGTGAAAAATAAAAAAACTGGGAGAACTAAAGAATAAATGATAAAGAGGAACAGTAACCCAGTGTTGTGACTGCATTCACACAACTAACAGGTTGTTCTCTCTGTTGCAGTATTATGAAATGTCCTACGGCCTTAACATTGAAATGCACAAACAGGTGAGTCAGCCTTGAACCTCTATNACTGGAGCGGAGTCAGTGAAATGCTGGAACGGACTGCTAATATCGGAGCGCTTATATCGGACATTTTTTATGCAGGCCGATAAAATCCGATACTCGTTTTTTGGCWGATATCGGACCGATATCCGATATCGATATCGGATCGGGACACCCCTAATGTGTAATTCACTTGTGGGTTGGTTTTTGTTGTAAAACCTTCTCCTGTCCTAAATCTAAGTGTGCATGAAACGTTTATGAAAAAAAACAAGCCATCAGTGTAAGTATAGCAGGAATTTGAGTTACACTTGGCCAGCTTTATGTTCTCAGTGTGTGTCTAGGTGTGTGTATTTGTGCCTGTGCTCACCCTTGAGAGATGATGAAACAGTACACAAGCTGGGTGGAGCTTCTTGTGTGTGTGTTTGATGACTTGGGGTCTAGAAGATTGGCTGAGTGAAAAGACTGATCAATAGTTAATGAGATGTAAAGTGATGAGTCGCATACCTGGAGGCTGGCTGGCTCGCCAAATAGTCCTGAAGCTGCAAGGCTGGAAACATGATTGTTGAAGCCCTCCATGTAGGCAAACATGCTCATTTTCATGCTATTCTTGGATCAGCCGCATCACATAGCTCCACTCAGGGGTCTACAGTGTTCAGCACGACCCAATAGGAGGTGATGCTGTTCGGTTTTTTCAGCTGTCTATTAAAGACAAGAAAATTCTCACCAGACATATCAAAATGTTGATGGAAACAAAACTTCATACAATATATTCTTAAACATTTGTTTTGGAATTTGCTATGACTCTGCAATATATTATACATAGAACTGTTTATACAGTTTTCTTAGGTGAATGATATATTTTTTATAAACTATTGTGTGATTATTTTTGTGATTAAAATGATGATTATATATACAGGCTGCTCTGGATGACTAGACGATATGGTCACGCAGAGCAGGATGCACATATACTGTATGTAGATACATTCCTGAAGATATTTACAACATACAAATATTTTAATGTGAGAACTCGGGTTTTCTGTTGTCACAAGTTTCTGGTCACATGATAGGGTGAACCAGCTTGCCTCTAGAGAGTGGCCAGAACCTGAAGAAAGTGTTAATAAGCAATTTGCGTTATTTATTTTATTGCTTTTTACTTTTTTTTTGCACAAAGGTCTCACTTTTTCTTCCTTTGCAGGGTTGAGGTTGTGTGTCTTGTAAACAGTCAGTCTAATAATTAAATCAGAAAAAGTATTACCTCCCACATCCCTCACCTGAAACGAGAGTATTTAAAATGTATAGGTTTTAAAATAAAACAGACATGTACACAGCTTTCTGGATTTGATTTCTAGTTTGGTTTGAAGAGCCATTATGTAATAATATTCCAGATAAAGTTAAATGGGTGAAAGAAGTTCTGTAAAGTAATTGTAAAAAAGGGTAGTGGGGATGTTGGTGACATGTATTAACACTTAATTGAAGCTTCAATCAGGACTCGAACCTGTAACCTCAGGATTATAGGACCACTGAGTATACCACAGACCCATTCACTTAAAACGCAGACTTTGTTAAATCAGATCCATCTGTAAGTGATCCAAGTGTGAAAGCATAGTCTGATCATGTTGGAGAACATCTCCCCTCTGTCCTCAGTTTTCTGTTCATGTTTGGTCTGTTTGCTCCAAGCTGCTAAATGATCATTTGTTTTATAATTTAAGTTTTGCAAAAGGATTTTATGCAAAATATCTCAACTGTTTGTTTCAACAGAATTAGCTGCAGCTATTCCTGCAAATAATAAAATCACATGAGATCTAATGTGGGTAATGTTTGAAACAATGAGTTAAACAGCAGAACGTGTCCACAGGGCACAATATTTTATGCCCCAACGAGAGACTAATGGAGCTGCCTGCAGTTCTGATCACTGCTGAAAGGGGGAGATATTATGAATGTGATAAATTCACTGACACAGGCGGGCAATAACCTGTACCACCCAATAACTGTAAATAAGTTTAAAAAAAACTGAGAATGAGTTGGTTAAAAAAATTTAAAATCCTTTAGATGAAACTACTTTGTGAGGCATTTTTTTATTTTAGATGGAGCTGTTTACATTTATTGTACTTATACTGTATATACAAAGCTGCCATTGTCTTTTCATACACATGCACATCCAAATTCTCCCACGTTGCAACTGGTGTGTGTGTGTGTGTGTGTGTGTGTGTGTGTGTGTGTGTGTGTGTGTGNTTCATTCTTGTCACTATAAGACAAAGACGGTTCTGTTCTCCACAGCAGCTGAAGATGAAGATTTGAGAAACGCTGATGAAGCTGAGGTGGAAGCAGCAGAGAGGGACAAACACACCTGCTGTGGACTCACCTTCTCGTAGTATTTGATCTCGTACTCTGTGATGACTCCGTTGGGCTGCTGGGGCTCCTGCCAGGAGAGCTGGACGCTGCGCTGCTGCACCTTCTCCTTGATCACCTCGCTGACCTGGGACGGAGCTGTTTGGACAGGAGCAGGTCAGTGAGTGGAGGACAAACCTCTCAACACACACACACACACACACACACACACACACACACACACACACACACTGACTCAGTCCTCTGTCTCTTCATTGTGACAACAACCCACACAGAAACGATCCACAAGCACACATACATTTATCAGGATCCGTTTCTCTTGAACCTGCAGATGGACAGAACTTAACACAGATTCATTTAAAGGCATTTAAAATATTGTTTACTATAAGATAGATCACATTATTATCAGACGTACATGTTGATGTTGTGTTTAAAGAAGAAAAAATAGACAATGTGCGACTCCCTCACTAATATTTTGGTTTGTTCCACAGCACCAGCAACAGGTGGTCCAGGCAATGGAGCGCGCCAAACAGGTGACCATGGGGGAGCTAAATGCTTCGATAGGGGTACGTGGGCTCCCCCCTCTGCCTCATAGCGTGTGTACCCTATACTCGCATTTTTTAATTTTTCCTCTTTTCCTTTGCTTTTTTACAAGGCAAATGAATTGTTTCCAGCTTTTAAATATGCTGACTTATCGGCCAAAATCTCAAAATTCTATTCATTCTTTTAGTTTACAAAATGTCCTGAATGTGTTCCAGAGCTGAGAACAGCATTCCTGAAATTTCAGTTACAGCCCAACAACAAAGTCTTTAATGATTTGGCAAACATTAAGGTGCAAATTAAAAATAAATATATTAAATTTTCATCCCTTTGGTTTAACCCCAGAACCTTCCCTTCAATAGAGCCACTGCCTTTATCTTGGCGTTTCTGTGCACATCGCAGCAATTAGTTCCCTTCTTCTTTCTCTTTTTTCTCTTAATTACTTCCACTTCTTTCACTACATGTAAGTCAACCAAACGTCTCTCTCCTGCCTTCTCCTTTTTTTGTTTTGTTTTTTTTTGTTTTGTTTTCCTCTCCGCAGCAGCAGCTTCAGGCCCAGCACCTATCCCAGCATGCTCAGGGTTTGCCAGTGGGACCACACCCATCAGGACTGCCCCACCCCAGCCTGGCGCTCGGAGGAGGGTCGGGCCTGCTCGCTCTGTCCGGTGCTTTGGGGGCCCAGCTGGCTGCCAAAGATGAAAGAGCGCACCTGGAGGCGGCAGCGGCTGCTTCAGCTGCCGCTGCAGAGCACCACAGAGGTACGGTGACTCTTCAAATGATGCACGACTTCCTTTATTTATTTATTTATTTATTTATTTATTTATTTATTGCAGCTTTTCTGTCCTTTGACTGTCAGTCATCTGTGGTCTGAGTAACCATTTTCAGGAGACGCCTTTCCTTCTTTTCTGTTGCTAATCTCATCAGACAGACTTCTAAAACACTGTTACACTGTGGGGGTGTTTAATAAGATCCACAAACAAAATTCGGTCATCCACAGCAGAGGGATGAGAACACTCTGCCCTTCTCTCTCTCTCTCTCCCATCATTAATCCCTGTTTGTTACTCCCTCCATCATTCCCATCCCGCATGTTTTTTCTCTTTTTTTAATATGATGCTACTTTTTTTTTCATAAAGCATTTCTTTATTTCCATTTATTACACGGTCCTCTCTCTCTCTCTCCTTCTTTTCACTATTTTCTCTTTCTCCATCTCTTATTCCCCACCTCCACCACATCGACCCCCTCGCAGACACACAGTCCATGCTAAATTTCACTTTAAATCAGGTCACTGCCTTTCTGCTGTCTCCTCTCTATCTTTTGCTCTCTTCGTTCGTTTCATCTTTTCAATCACTCGTGCTACCGCCGCCACCACTCCAGCCCCCTCCCCCCACCTCCACCCAGTCTTGATTTTAAAAAATTTCCCTCCCCCGCCTCCCTTCTGTTTCTTCTTTTCTCTGTTTCTCTTCTCCCTCCCACATCCTTCCTTCACGGGCTGTCATTTCCTCAACCCAATCTGCCCTCTTCCTCCTCTTCTCCTTCCTCCGCCTCCTCTTTTCATTTCCCCTTTCCCATTTTGTCCTCCTCTCTTTTCTGTCTCTCTCTCCTGAAGATGTCATTTAGTAGCTGAAGTTCTCTAACAAGAAATCATTGTGTCTCCCTCGGGGTGGGGGGTGATGGATACAGAGCACGGAGGGAAAGAGGGCAGGGGTTGTGAGAGGAGAAGTGGGGCGGGGTGGCTGGAAAAATAGAGAGCGCACAGAGGGAGAGATGTGCACATGTCAGAGGGCTGAGAGAGGAAGAGGAAGAAAAAAGAGGGGTAGAAGTTCAGTCCAGCATCAATAAATCACTTAAGAGATGGGGGGGGGGCACAGACAAACACCCCTGCATAAATGTGCATTCTCACATTTTTAGGCACACACACACATGTTCTTGTATCCTCATGGGGACTTTGCATTGACTTCCATTCATTGACTGGTCATTTCTACAGACTAACCTTGACCTTTTATCCCAAACCTAACCTAAATTCACGTCACACCCTGACCCACCAATGGTATTTCCCCCAATGGGGACTGGGCTTTTGTCCCCATAAGGGACAGTGGGTCCTCACCAGGCTGTGTGTATTGGGAAAATGATCAAACATCGTCCCCACCAGGCAGCAAAAACATGTACACACACACTCCCACAGTGGAATCTAGCCGTCAACAAGATAAACAGGCTGCAGCCATAATGATGTCGTCATGATCTCTGCATGCATACCATTACTGGCCCTAACGGCCTCGCTGGACCTGACGCTGAAAATGTTTGCGTGCACGTGTTTGTGTTACACACAACATGGCAGCGCTTGTAACATTGATTACCGCGCTAATGCTAAGGAGGAATGGAACGAGAAATAGATGGATGGAGGGCTGGAAGGAGCAATAAAAGAAAGTGAAAGAAGACGAAGGAGGGAGAGATGGTTATAAGGGAAGGATGGGGAAAGAGTTTGCTGTTAGTTGGGTAGAACACACACACACACACACACACACACACACACACACACACACGTTTGTTTTTATATCCCAGTGGGGACCGTGGATTGACTTCCATTCATTTTCTGGTAATTTTATAGCCTAACCCTGACCATTTCCTCTAAAATTGAACTCACAAGTACCTACCTGACCCTAAAACAAACCTAAACTCAATTCATACCTTGGATGACACATGGGGACCGGGCATTGGTCCCCACAATGCACATTCGGTCCCCACAAGGCTGCCTTTTTCTGAAAAATGGTTCCCACAATGTAATGCCCACACACACGTGTGATTCATATCTGCTCTTTCTTGGTTGCTTTCTCATCTCCAGCCCGCTCACTCAATCGTTTCCTGTCTGATTTGCTCTCTCTTTCTCTCCATCCTTGGAAACTTCTCTCCCTCCCTCTCAGTGTTTTTTTTTTTTTTTTTGCCAAAGACTAATTATTACAGGCAATCATTTCAGCATGAAATCTTTACTTCCTGCTTCTCCCCTCCCTCACTAATTTTCTCCTCCTCTCCATCTCTTTTATGCTCCTGCAGTAACATGATGGAAACACACACACACACACACACACACACATACATATTCACGATGTAATTCCATTCCTTAAAGTCCATTTTGTGGTGAATGGTTATTGCTTTCTCAGGTCAATCTTGAGGTCTTTCTTATAAGCACAGGAGGTGTTAGTCTGGTCGTGTGTGTGTGTGTGTGTGTGTGTGTGTGTGTGTGTGTGTGTGTGTGTGTGTGTGTGTGTGTGTGTGTGTGTGTGTGTGTTGTGTTAATATTGTGACACTGTCGTTCCATTTCTGGTGTCCCAAAATGTATCATTTTAAGGATAACAAATGGACTTTCTTTTACTCTGACTCTCTTAATAGGATACATTAGCATAAGTTACCGCTGCTCATTTTCTAAAACTTAAATCTGATGAGCCAAAGTGGTTTTATTAATGACATTTTAGCTGTGAGTTGATTATTTTAAAGTACCCTAAAAATGTGTAATCTTTAACAAATCCTCCAGAAATAAAAGGACTTTGAGGAACCTCTGCAAATTATAGAACATACCATCTAGAGCAGAGGTTCTCAAATGGGGGTCCACGAGCGGTATCTTGGGGGTCCTCAAAAGTTTTCAATAAATTGTTCATGTGATTTTTATTTTTTAAAAATACATATGGGGCACACAATACACTAGTAAAGCAAACATACTAAATCAAACTAAAGAATTTTCCCCATGGTATTTAGGAGGTAAAATGATAATGATGTTAACTATTTTTAAAATAGCATGGGGTTTATAAGGGTGTCCCTGGAAATTTTTTACCCTTGTAAGGGGTCCCCAGATCCAAAACGCTTGAGAACCCCTGATCTAGAGCTAGTTAACAAAAGTTTAATGATATTTTTTGCTTTATTGAATGAGGGACAAAATTAAATCAGTCTTAAAGATCAGGTAATGATTATTGCAAAAAAGCTAAATTTTTTTGCTAAAGTTTTTTTAGAAAACCTTTTTGTACATAAATGGAATAATTTATACATTTTATAGTAGGTGTTCCAAATCAGCACATTATTGATTTCTACCTTTTTTTTTGTAGTAATTAGTATTTTAAAAATCAAATCCAATCAGCTGATTAAATACTGATAATGTCCCGTAGTCACAGATATATAAGTTACACCGCTTAAATCTAGAACAAATTCTTATCTTCTTCCTTAAAGCTCAACCCAAGTTTTTTTTTAATTTCTCGTGATTAAAAAGTTAAAATTGGTAATTTTTGGACTAACAGTTGTGTTTGTTTTCTGAGTGCCTTCTACCATAATGCAGTTCCATTCTTATAAAATCTACAGCCTGGGTTGTGGGGTAGTAGCTAATCCTCACTACATTTTTATCCCCCCACTACCTTACTTCCCATTCTGCTTTCCTCCCTCTCCTCCTCCATCTACTCAACTGGCTGGCAATGATAAATGAGTCAATTATGAGTGTGTGTGCACGCAGCGCGGCAGAAAAGGAGCGGATGGGGACGTTATTACCTGTTGCGGCTGGGGGTAATGTTGCGGTATTAATCATATTCTAATTTTCCTCCTTCTGCGCACCCCCAATGTCCCTTCTCAACACAGCCCCCTCCATTCCCCCAATCAATCTATCCGCCGCCTGCAAACAAGTTTGTGTAAACCGCCAAAAACCCCAAACTGGATCAGATTCCTTCAGGGGAAGCCAGGAGTCAGAGGTGGGGCAGGGAAGATGGAAAGGTAACACAAAGTTTACGCTCACAAATGACAGCCCGCACCACAGTACCTGTTGTGCGTGGGAGGGTTCGTGTTGTTTTAGTCGATGGTGCGCGTCTCCATTTTTTTTGTAACTTGTCATGCGAGCCAGGAGATGTTTAAAAACAGGAGCGAGCCAAAGTCTGCAAGAAGGTCTGTACAAATCTCTGGAAACAAAACAAAACCAAGTCTTTGCAAGTGTTTCCAAACCTTTAAAAACTGCTTAAAATTAAATCAGACTTAGTTAACACTGAGTTATGTTTGTGGATGAAGAACGTACTTGTACCATTCTTGCTGTATGGCGACAGTAACCACAACACTTACCGTTTAGGAGGGAAACTAGTTATTACAGTATGTATCAAACACAAGTATAAACAAAAACATGACATCACAACATCATGTAAAAGTGTTTGTTTTTGTACATATCTCAGTACAGATTTTTCCATTTTTTTTTTTTTTTTTTTGGACATGGAACCAATCTGTTGGGTAAGAACCAGATTTTTTGGACACACAGGAGAGGAGTTTGGCTGATCTCGTCTTAGATTGTTTTGTTGTTGTTTTTATGTATGTGTGTGTACATCACCAGAAACAAAAATAGACAATGTCCTGACTGTTAAAGGAGATGAGTGATTACAATGGTTAAAAAAATAAATAAATCAGTGTGGCTTGAGAAGTGGAGGAGGAAATGGACAGATACAAAGACAGAAGGACTAGCTGATAATTAGGAAAGCAGCAAAATGAGAAAGAAGGTCCACAGATAAACTGAAAATTGTCCAGGAAGAGGAGGGGGTGGTGGGGGAGAGACACCTTGGATGTTCCTCCCTGCAGTCTTGGCTGGATTTCAGGCCCCAAGCGTGACTTTGTCTATTTCTGCTCTGCTCTGAGGTGATAATGGGCTGTCAGCACTCCAGTCACCCTATTCCCTCCTCCCAAGTGAGTGATGAAGGGAGCGAAGATGGGGGAGTGTGAGGCTAGAAGCGCGGGGGGGCTGTGAAGAGTGTTGGAGGAGTAATTTGTTATATTGCTAATTGCGTTGTGTATTTTTATTTGGGGGTATGAGACGAATCCAAAACAATTTATCTGTTCTTCTCTGTTGCAGTTTGAAACTGGAGTGTGAGAAACTGGCCACAGAGAAAACTGAGATCCAAAGACACTACGTTATGGTGAGAAGCACCGAGCACACAAACACACATGCAATGCCTCCGCACATTTCGCTCACAACAAAATCACTGCCAATCCCCTAAATCCTTTTCATCTGCTTGCAGCTGCCAAACAACACCCAGGAAAAAAAAAGACACACTTAAGACCACACAAGCGCACAAACATATACAGTTCTCCTATTGGACTTTTAAAGTATTAATTAATTTCATCACTTTTCCTAGTCAAAGGGTGTTTATTGTGTTAAGAGAAAAGCCAAAATAAAAAAGTTTGTTTTTATTTTTGTTAAAAGTTTTATCCAATACTACTTTTACACAAAGTATACTCAAGTAGCAACATGTGCCCATGCTCAAATATCTYGTTTTATACTTTCATTCTTAACTTTTTTAATCTTTATTTGTTTCTTTTAAACAAATTAATTCTATGTACAAATATAAAACAAGAAAAAAACACAAATACAATTAAACGAAACGGAGAAGAAAAATCTTATATCTGCCCCGTTTTTCTTCAAGTATAAACTCAAACAATACTAATCTTCAGTTAACATAAAACAAAACATGGAAAACGTCAAATCCTTCTAGAACACAAATTTACACAAATACATATTCTACTGTTTCATATTTCTTCGAAAGCCCAACTTTTATCATTTTCTTGAACATATACATTAATCTTGCATTTTTCACGTCCTCTTCCAGATTATTCCACAATCTGACTCCTTGGATTGAGGTGCACTGTTCTTTCACACTGGTTATAAATTTATGTTTCATGAACATCTCTATTCCCTTTAGGTTATAACAGCTCCCTCTCTTAATAAAGTTCATCTGAATGTTTAAAGGTAATGTCTTTTAGTG
>NW_013953938.1:0-1978 GCF_001266775.1 Austrofundulus limnaeus | reverse complement strand
GTTGGCTGGTAGACTACAGACCTCTATCATAGGACAAATTTATATTGTTTCTACCGTATATCGTTTATATTGCGCATTCCTATTGTCCTGTTAAAACAAGTTTGTATTGTTTCAATTGTTCAGTGTTTTTCATTACAATAAGATTGGAACATTGAAGGTGTATAACACCTGACAGTGTCAGTTATCCAAAGATCGGTGCACACTTACTTAGAATAAATCATCAAAAATGGACTTTATTTTATATAAATAAGCTTCTCTTGTTTATATTTAAGTCAGTGTTGCTTGTAGTTTCAGTTTCAAACTTTTGTACCTGATTTATGTGTAAAACTGTCAACTCTCAGTAATTTGCCACAAAATCTAAGCTCAGAAGTRAAAAACCAACTTAAAACTTGTAAATTCCTTCGTGGGGGGGGAACCATGMGTCAAATCACTGCTCGTGAAGAAGTGGCTGGTCTGTAAAGGTTCCTGTGCTCCAGTCAGTTCTCACACACAGACAAATTATTACAGAACACACCCAGGCTTTGATTTTTAGCTCCTCTACCGTCCTCTGGGTTGGCTTTAAGGAGAAACTGGGCTTCCAGCTGCCTCGGCCAGTCGACMCCGCCTCGTCTTCACTCATGAGCCCGACATGATTTATGCAGTCCCTCTCACCTCATTATCACCCTCTTCCTTCCTCTCTGCTTTTGCACCCCCCTTTTTTCCTCAACTCCTGTCCTTCCTATTCTCATCTTAATCTCCTCCTCACTCCCTCACTCCTCGCTTCACCCTTTGGCTCTCGTTTTTTTTTTCAATCTAATCCCCCTCCACCCCCTGCACCTTTTGTCTCTGCAGAGCTCTCTTTCCAACGGGGATAAGGGTCGTTCAGCAGACTACCTCAGCAACGGCAAGAAAAGGAAAGCGGATGAGAAGGAGTTCATGACGGACTACGTGAGAATGCTTTAATACTTCAAATGTTTGAGAAACTAGGAAAGTTTCTCTCAGCTTTCAGCTGTGCATCAGCAGTTTCAAGAACTTTCCTTCTATTAAATAAAGTTTCTGAGATATTTACATTCCACCTGCCTCTGCTGCTGCCTAACTGTGAAAGATCAGAAGTATTGATCTGTGTGAGGGGGCTCAGTTTTTGTACAGGGTCTTCGATTGTAACGTGTTTAGGACTTTAATGATCCCATATATAAAAAAAATCCAAACAAAAACATCTCTGCATGTGCGTTTTGTCTGTTTGTCCACTTGTAATCTGCTTACAACAGGGAGCAGAACATGAACATCTCCCTTTCTTTCTCTCTTTTTTTTCCCCTCTCGCAGGGCAGTGATGCGGATAAGAGCGATGATAATTTGGTGGTGGATGAGGTTAGTAGGCGGCCGCCGGCCTCTGTTTGCCTCACTTGACCGCTTTCATCAGCTCGGATCYTGTAAACATACCCAGCAGAATCGTATGAATAACAATAATCCCCTGCCACCGTCCTCTGCTTCCACCTGGCCTCACTTAGCTGAACACGCTTCTGCTAAACACATGCATAGGTGCACAGTTTCAACTGCATGCATGTTGGGAAAAAAGATGTTTTTCTTATTAAAATAAGACAAAAGTAAAAAGCAGCACTCGTAATCTGGTTTTAAATTTAAAGCAGGATAGTGGGTGTTCATGGTCATCATCATAATCATCATCATGTGTAAACAGAGATTACAACAAGCAAAACAGCTGCTTAAATAAACACAATTTTATTTTTTTCCCATCTTGTTGAATGAACTTTATTGTTTTACCGTTCAGGACCCCTCATCCCCCCGCAGCGTGCAGTCCTACTCGTCACGGGAGAATGGTTTAGACAAGATGCCCCCGTCTCGTAAGGAGGGGCCCCCCCAGGCCAGCCCCACCTCTCTGGCATCATCCAGCAGCACTACCTCCCCCTCAAGAGGCAAAGAGCCCCCACAGGTAAATGGAAGCGTGCACCAGCTGGGCATGGATGTTAGAATATCATAGATG
>NW_013953937.1:65270-66046 GCF_001266775.1 Austrofundulus limnaeus | reverse complement strand
TGTTAGCATGACTCTGGATGTTAGCATGACTCTGGATGTTAGCATGACTCTGGATGTTAGCATGACTCTAGATGTTAGCATGACTGATTGTTAGCATGACTCTAGATGTTAGCATGACTCTAGATGTTATCATGACTCTAGATGTTAGCATGACTCTAGATGTTAGCATGACTGATTGTTAGCATGACTCTAGATGTTAGCATGACTGATTGTTAGCATGACTCTACATGTTAGCATGACTCTGGATGTTAGCATGACTGGATGTTAACATGACTCTGGATGTTAGCGTGACTGATTGTTAGCATGACTCTGGATGTTAGCATGACTCTGGATGTTAACATGACTCTGGATGTTAGCGTGACTGATTGTTAGCATGACTCTGATTGTTAGCATGACTCTGGATGTTAGCGTGACTGATTGTTAGCATGACTCTAGATGTTAGCATGACTCTAGATGTTAGCATGACTCTGGATGTTAGCATGACTGATTGTTAGCATGACTCTAGATGTTAGCATGACTGATTGTTAGCATGACTCTAGATGTTAGCATGACTGATTGTTAGCATGACTCTAGATGTTAGCATGACTCTGGATGTTAGCATGACTCTGGATGTTAGCGTGACTGATTGTTAGCATGACTCTGGATGTTAGCGTGACTGATTGTTAGCATGACTCTGGATGTTAGCGTGACTGATTGTTAGCATGACTCTGGATGTTAGCGTGACTGATTGTTAGCATGACTCTGGATGTTAGCGTGACTGATTGTTAGCATGACTC
>NW_013953937.1:63442-64270 GCF_001266775.1 Austrofundulus limnaeus | reverse complement strand
GTCTCTAACTAAACAATATTTTAACTGTGATGGTCTGACCATTGATGGTTTATGACACAAACTTACATACAGTGCTCATCATATTCTTCTAGCTCATAAAGGGTTAAAAAGGGTAGTTATGGTTTAAAAAAGGTTTTCTTCATTGTGACTGTCTCTGCTCAAAGAAAAAAATCAGACACAGTGATCCACGACGGCGCATGCGCAATTGTGGATTTCCGTATTTCTTGTTTATGGAAGTATTTTTTATCTGAATGAATTACAATAAAATTGAAAACAAGTTTTCTATAAACTAAACATATTAGTTTTTACCAGAGAACGTAATAATTCCTCATAAAGTGGTTTAACAGAAATAATCAGGTCTAAATTCACAGTGTCGCACCTGTTCACACAAACTAGCATGTAGCAGTTAGCTTACTGAAAGTTTCCATTTAAATACATAAATGTGTGCACTGAAGCATGTCAAACAATCAATATTCATATTAACTGTTAATTTTAGTAACATGTATATCTATTAAAATATTAATTACAACTTTGTTAATTTTAATAACATGTATTTCTACCAGAATATTAATTACAACTTACAGGTGGCTAATAACTGCTAGCAAAGATGCTACGTGGCTAACTCACCGGGGTTTCCAAAGACTCGTGAATCTGTAGAAACTTCAGCACCGCTCGGACTTGGAGTATAGTCGTTTCACAACTTATTGGTATTATTTGGCGCGGTTTGTTTACATTTTAATTACATTTTTTCGTACCATACTTCCTGTCAGCACGCGTTCGGAAGGCTAATCTGAACGGAAGCGTTAGCATGCAGGGTACCTGTCAGGG
>NW_013953937.1:60878-62193 GCF_001266775.1 Austrofundulus limnaeus | reverse complement strand
ATGACTCCATGACACCATGAAACCATGACACCATGACAACATGAAACCATGACACCATGAAACCATGACACCATGACACACCATGACACCATGACTCCATGACACCATGAAACCATGACACCATGACAACATGAAACCATGACACCATGACACCATGACACCATGAAACCATGAAATCATGACACCATGACACCATGAAACCATGACACCATGAAACCATGACACCATGAAACCATGACACCATGAAACCATGACACCATGACACCATGAAACCATGACACCATGACACCATGAAACCATGAAACCATGAGACCATGACACCATGAGACCATGAAACCATGACACCATGAAACCATGACACCATGAGACCATGACACCATGAAACCATGACACCATGAAACCATGACACCATGAAACCATGACACCATGACACCATGAGACCATGAAACCATGAGACCATGACACCATGAAACCATGACACCATGAAACCATGACACCATGAGACCATGACACCATGACACCATGAAACCATGACACCATGANTCCACCATGAGAGACACTGAGTCCACCATGAGAGACACTGAATCCACCATGAGAGACTCTGAGTCCACCATGAGAGACTCTGAGTCCACCATGAGAGACACTGAGTCCACCATAAGAGACTGAGTCCACCATGAGAGACTCTGAGTCCACCATGAGACTATGAGTCCACCATGAGGGACTCTGAGTCCAACACGAGACACTGAGACCACCATGAGAGACACTGAGTCCACCATAAAAGAGACTCTGAGTCCACCATGAGAAACTCTGAGTCCACCATGGGAGACACTGAGTCCACCATGGGAGACACTGAGTCCACCATGACAGACACTGAGTCCACCATGACAGACACTGAGTCCACCATGACAGACACTGAGTCCACCATGAGAGACTCTGAGTCCACCATAAGACACTGAGTCCACCATGAGAGGCTCTGAGTCCACCATAAGACACTGAGTCCACCATGAGAGACTCTGAGTCCACCATGAGACACAGAGTCCAACACGAGACACAGAGTCCAACATGAGACACAGAGTCCAACATGAGACACAGTGTCCACCATGAGAGACTCTGAGTCCACCATGAGAGACTCTGAGTCCACCATGAGACACAGAGTCCAACACGAGACACAGAGTCCAACATGAGACTCTGAGTCCACCATGAGACACAGTCCACCATGAGACACAGAGTCCACCATGAGAGACTCTGAGTCCACCATGAGAGACAATGAGTCCACCATGAGAGACAATGAGTCCACCATGAGAGACAATGAGTC
>NW_013953937.1:58183-59878 GCF_001266775.1 Austrofundulus limnaeus | reverse complement strand
GTCCACCATGAGAGACAATGAGTCCACCATGAGAGACAATGAGTCCACCATGAGAGACAATGAGTCCACCATGAGAGACAATGAGTCCACCATGAGAGACAATGAGTCCAACACGAGACACAGAGTCCAACATGAGAATCTGAGTCCACCATGAGACACAGTCCACCATGAGACACAGAGTCCACCATGAGAGACTCTGAGTCCACCATGAGAGACAATGAGTCCACCATAAGACTCTGAGTCCACCATGAGAGACTCTGAGTCTACCATGAGACACAGAGTCCACCATGAGACACAGAGTCCACCATGAGAGACTCTGAGTCCACCATGAGACACTGAGTCCACCATGAGAGACTCTGTCCAACACGAGACACAGAGTCCACCATGAGAGAATCTGTCCAACACGAGACTCTGAGTCCAACACGATACTCTGAGTCCACCATGAGAGACTCTGAGTCCACCATGAGACTCTGAGTCCAACATGAGACACAGAGTCCAACATGAGACACAGAGTCCAACACGAGACACAGAGTCCACCATGAGACACTGAGTCCACCATGAGAGAGACTGAGTCCACAGAGTCCAACACGAGGCACAGAGTCCACCATGAGACATAGAGTCCACTATGAGAGACTCTGAGTCCACCATGAGACACTGAGTCCACCATGAGAGACACTGAGTCCACCATGAGAGACACTGAGTCCACCATGAGAGACTCTGAGTCCACCATGAGAGACTCTGAGTCCAACATGAGACACAGAGTCCAACACGAGACACTGAGTCCAACACGAGACACTGAGTCCACCATGAGAGACACTGAGTCCACCATGAGAGACACAGAGTCCACCATGAGACACAGAGTCCAACATGAGACACAGAGTCCAACATGAGACACAGAGTCCACCATGACACACAGAGTCCACCATGAGACACAGAGTCCAACATGAGACACTGAGTCCACCATGAGACACAGAGTCCACCATGAGACACAGAGTCCAACATGAGACACAGAGTCCACCATGAGAGACTCCGAGTCCACCATGAGAGACTCCGAGTCCACCATGAGAGACTCCGAGTCCACCATGAGAGACTCTGAGTCCAACACAACTCTGAGCTTTACTTCTGAGCAGCTTCCAGCTCCAGATCCACGGTTCTGGCCTCCAGCAGCTGGATCTTGTCCTTCAGTTTCCTCTCTTTGCTTTCTGTCAGCTGTTTCCTCTAAACAAACAAAATAAGAAACAAACAAACAATGAAACAATCAAATAAACAAAAAACAAAGAAACAATCAAACAAACACACAAAGAAACAAACAAAAAATCAAACAAATAAACAAACACAAACAATCAAACAAATAAACAATCAAACAAACAAACAATTAAAGAAACAAACAAAGAAACAAAAACAAACAAAGAAACAATCAAACAAAGAAATAAACAAACAAAAAAACAAACAAACAATTAAAGAAACAAACAAAGAAACAAAAACAAACAAAGAAACAATCAAACAAAGAAATAAACAAACAAAAAAACAAACAAACAATTAAAGAAACAAACAAAGAAACAAAAACAAACAAAGAAACAATCAAACAAAGAAATAAACAAACAAAAAAACAAACAAACAATTAAAGAAACAAACAAAGAAACAAAAACAAACAAAGAAACAATCAAACAAAGAAATAAACAAACAAAAAAACAA
>NW_013953937.1:55867-56381 GCF_001266775.1 Austrofundulus limnaeus | reverse complement strand
GACACCATGACACCATGAAACCATGAAATCATGACACCATGACACCATGACACCATGACACCATGAAACCATGACACCATGAAACCATGACACCATGAAACCATGACAACAAGAAACCATGACACCATGAAACCATGAAACCATGACACCATGAAACCATGAAACCATGACACCATGAAACCATGAAACCATGACAACAAGAAACCATGACACCATGAAACCATGAAACCATGACACCATGACACCATGAAACCATGACACCATGAAACCATGTCACCATGAAACCATGTCACCATGAAACCATGTCACCATGAAACCATGACACCATGAAACCATGACACCATGAAGCCATGACACCATGACGCCATGAAACCATGACGCCATGAAGCCATGACATCATGACACCATGACACCATGACACCATGAAACCATGAAACCATGACACCATGAAACCATGACTCCATGAAACCATGACTCCATGAAACCATGACAACAAGAAACCATGACACCATGA
>NW_013953937.1:51176-51608 GCF_001266775.1 Austrofundulus limnaeus | reverse complement strand
GCTGTTGTTTAGTTAGTTTTACTTAGTTTTAGTTAACTACAGTATAATAACCTGCTGTTGTTTAGTTAGTTTTAGTTAAGTATAATAACCTGCTGTTGTTTAGTTAGTTTTACTTAGTTTTAGTTAACTACAGTATAATAACCTGCTGTTGTTTAGCTAGTTTTAGTTAACTATAATAACCTGCTGTTGTTTAGTTTTAGTAAATATAATAACCTGCTGTTGTTTAGCTAGTTTTAGTTAACTATAATAACCTGCTGTTGTTTAGTTTTAGTAACTATAATAACCTGCTGTTGTTTAGCTAGTTTTAGTTAACTATAATAACCTGCTGTTGTTTAGTTTTAGTAACTATAATAACCTGCTGTTGTTTAGCTAGTTTTAGTTAACTATAATAACCTGCTGTTGTTTAGTTTGTTTTAATTAACTATAATAACC
>NW_013953937.1:48454-50176 GCF_001266775.1 Austrofundulus limnaeus | reverse complement strand
TTTAGTTAACTATAATAACCTGCTGTTGTTTAGTTTGTTTTAATTAACTATAATAACCTGCTGTTGTTTAGTTAGTTTTAGTTAGTTTTAGTTAACTATAATGACCTGCTTACTTCTCTTCATGCAGGGTCACCGTCTTGCGGAGCTCCTCCTCCCGAGTGGAGCGGACCCTCCGGACCACCTCCCTGTCCTTCTCCAGCAGCAGCTCTTGGTGCTGCTCAGCAGCTGCTGTCAGAACTTCCAGCTGTGCCTGCAGAGCTGAGGCCCACAGGAAACAGTCAGGTTCAGCTCTGAGGCTGGACTCAGGTCTAACAGCAGGTCTTCAGCTCCGTACCGTCCAGCTGTCCCTGCAGAGAGTCTCTGTGTCGCTCCAGCTCCCCTGTGGAGCGAGAACAGTCCAGTCTGAGCTGGGCCAGCTCCAGCTGATGAGCGTGTTTCAGGCTCTCAATCTGAAGCACAAAGACAGAAAACAGGTCAGAGTGCAGCTTTTCTGCTGACAGGAGAAGAATCCAGAGAAAACACAGAAACAACAAACAGTCTGACAACTGATCACATCTGGAAACATCTGGATATTTTTCTTTAATCAATAGTTTAAACTGAAAACTGCTTTAAGATTAAATCTAATCCAGATTACAGGGCAAAGGTTTTAAACCAGCAGTTCTGGCTTTTTAGAAGAAAAATATAAAATGATGAGTAACTCTAAACTTTTGCACAGTTTTAGTTTAAATCTTAAGACCCCCTGTGACCCTGAGAGCTGAAAGCTTTAATACTTTAATGTTATTTGATACATTTAGTTTCCTTCAAAATAAAATAAACTGAGTTTTAAATTTGACTGAAGAAAAACTAAAGTTTGAATAAATGAAACTAAATCAGATCAGAAAGAAAATTTGTTTCTTAAGTTTCACTTCCTGTTTCTGAGACCAGTTTGTGTCGGAGTTTCCTGCCTGCTGGTGGTCTGCTGTGGTGGTCTGGTGGTCTGCTGTGGTGGTGTGGTGGTCAGGTGTGGTGGTCTGCTGTGGTGGTGTGGTGGTCAGGTGTGGTGGTCTGCTNCCAGGACGACTCACCTAACCACTCCGCCACAGCCGCCCCATGACACCATGACACCATGACACCATGAAACCATGACACCATGATACCATGAAGAGAACTCAGGGTATCTGCAGTTTTTAGTCAAATTTAAGACTTTAAAAGGTTTTAATTTTAGATTTGTGAATTTAGGGCTTTAAGGATGTTTAAGGACCCATGGACACCCTGAGAAGACTAAGTCCAGAAGCTCTGGATCTAAAGCGGGCCGACCTCAGGTTCTGCAGCTCTCTGCGAGCAGACTGCTCCCCCTGCTCGGCACTGTGGACCCGTTCCTCCCAGTCCTCCTTCAGGGCCTGGTCTGCAGCGGCCTGCAGCGCCACCTGCTGCTCCAGAGCTGCCAGACGGTTCTCCAGCTCCAGCCTGAAGGAGGAACCAGCTGCAGGTTACATCAGGATCTGTTGAGTCCCGATCCAGAAGCCGGGTCTTACTTCCAAGGTTATAACAGTTTTGGATTTTTCATTATAGTTTAGTTTGATTTTGTTGTGACTTTTTTATTTTAATTCAGTTTTAATTAGTTTTTATATTGGATTTGATAGTTTTTATTAGTTATTATTGCATTTTTAATGCTTAACTTTTGTTGTCGTCATTTAACAGGTGATGCTGAGCAGCAGCAGACTGTAAACAAGTGTTGTTATG
>NW_013953937.1:46867-47558 GCF_001266775.1 Austrofundulus limnaeus | reverse complement strand
GTGTGGTGGTCAGGTGTGGTGGTCAGGTGTGGTGGTCTGCTGTGGTGGTCAGGTGTGGTGGTCAGGTGTGGTGGTCTGGTGGTCAGGTGTGGTGGTCTGCTGTGGTGGTCAGGTGTGGTGGTCAGGTGTGGTGGTCAGGTGTGGTGGTCAGGTGTGGTGGTCTGCTGTGGTGGTCAGGTGTGGTGGTCAGGTGTGGTGGTCTGGTGGTCTGCTGTGGTGGTCAGGTGTGGTGGTCAGGTGTGGTGGTCAGGTGTGGTGGTCAGGTGTGGTGGTCAGGTGTGGTGGTCTGGTGGTCAGGTAGTCAGGTGTGGTGGTCAGGTGTGGTGGTCAGGTGTGTACCTCAGCGGTCAGCCTGGTGGTCTCTCTCTCAGCTTTGTGCAGCCTCCTGCTGAGCTCAGCGTCCTGCTCGTGGCTCAGACGGAGCTCTCCCTCCAGACGCTCCAGCTGCTGACGCAGAGACTGACGCTCCGCCTAGAGCAGCAGCGACCAATCAGAGCGTCCATACAGAAGAAACATCACCTGAGTGACCGACAGGTAGGTTCCTGCAGGAACCACAACTAAACACATCTGGGTCCAAACAGAACCACCTGAACCTTTCTCTCATTTCTGCAACAGTTTGTTAGAAAACAGCTCCTCAACCTGATAAATAAATCTGGTTTGTTTGCAGTAAATAAATAAATAAATAAATAAA
>NW_013953937.1:45918-46397 GCF_001266775.1 Austrofundulus limnaeus | reverse complement strand
CCTGAAACCATGAAACCATGACACCATGACACCATGAAACCATGACTCAATGAAACCATGACACCATGACACCCTGAAACCATGAAACCATGAAACCATGACACCATGACACCATGACTCAATGAAACCATGACACCATGACACCATGAAACCATGACACCATGAAACCATGAAACCATGACACCATGAAACCATGACACCATAAAACTATGAAACCATGACACAATGACACCATGAAACCATGACACCATGAAACCATGACACCATGAAACCATGACACCATGAAACCATGACACCATAAAACTATGAAACCATGACACAATGACACCATGAAACCATGACACCATGAAACCATGACACCATGACACCATGAAACCATGACACCATGAAACCATGACACCATGACACCATGAAACCATGACACACCATGACACCATGACACACCATGACACCATGACACACCATGACACCATGACACA
>NW_013953937.1:23835-44918 GCF_001266775.1 Austrofundulus limnaeus | reverse complement strand
GTGTTAACTAAGTGTTAACTAAGTGTTAACTAACTGTTAACCAACATAAACAAACTAGCTCACATCAGGTGTTTTGGCTTCTCTTCTTCATTTTAAAGTTCTGGTTTTAACTTTTAAAACCCCCTCATATATCTCAGATTTGATCCAGTTCCACACACCATCTCACAGGTTGTTGGCGGTACCCCCCCCCAGTTTAAATCCTGAGGGGACCGGTGTTTCCCAGCAGCTGCACCTCAGCTCTGGATGTTCTGCCCTGATCTTTACACAGCTTTGATTCTGTTGATGCTTTTTAAAAACTTCTGAAAACTTTCTTTTACAAACAAGATTTTAGCTAAGTTTTGTTTGTTTTTACTACTTGTCCTTTTGTATGAATATAATGCTGTGGTGATGTTTTAATTTATTTTATTGTGTTTTATGTAAAATACTTTGTGATTTTATATCTAAGACAGGTGCTATATAAATAAACTTTACTTATTTAACCCTCAGAGTAAATGAAAGATGATTAATCAGCCTGTTTTTCAAACTGTTCAAAGTAAATTAACCATATGAAGCTGTGCTGCACCTCCTCCAGCTGGTTGAAGCGCTCTCTGACTGGAGCCTCCATCTCCTGCTGCACCTGGGCTCTGAGCAGCTCCAGACGATGGGGGGTCATCACCTGCTGCATCACAGACCAGTCAGTCGAAAATCCCAGCGTCTGCATCAGATGTGTCCAGAGTGAGTCTGACCTGCAGCCGCAGCTCCTCCACCTCTCTGGATTTGTCCAGCAGCTGTCCTCGCAGCTCCTCCAGCAGCTGCTGCTGCGTCTGCTGCTCCTCCTGCAGACGCTTCAGCTCCCTCTGCGCCCGCGACCACTCCTCCTGCAGGCTGCAGCCACATCCCGTCAGCAACACGTTTCCTGGGACCAGACGGAGTCTGAGTCCACCCTACCTGCTGTGGTGGGCCTTTAGGGTCTGGTAGTTCTTCTTGTGGTTCTCAGACGTGATCCTCTCGTCTATCAGCCTTTTCTGCAGCTCCATCTCGGCTCCGCCCAGTCCAGCGGACAGTCCCAGCATGGCTGCAGACCTCCCCAATCCTGGCTCCAAGTCCAAGACGAGCGGAGCCGACTGGTCGAGCGAGGTCGTCATGTCACCTGAGAAAACGTGGAAACAGAAGTAAATATTGTGGGAATTGAAGCTAAGCGCTTGTTTTGTCCGGGTCCAGAGCAGAAGCAGACAGAATAAAGTCTGCCTGCAGTCGGACTCAAAGTGGAGCTGAGAGAGAAATCTGCCCTGGCTTTGTTGTCAGTAACCAGAGCGACTCTGAGCCCCTCGCTGCAACCCCAGTCTGCAGAGACTCATTAACACCTCTCTCTCTCTCTGACACTTGGCTCTGCTCAGGACACTCAGCCAGTCTGAGCATCATTTCTGAGCCCGACTCTAATCACAGCCAGGAGCCCTTCAGAATAAAATAACACTTGATGCTAACTCTGCAACACCAACTGTTCAACAGCAGAGAAATGTTCGCAGCTTTTTAAAAGAGACAGATAAAAGCTCAAACTGATCACTTAAATCCTGACAGCAGCCTGATCAGACCAACAACTTCACACTGAATACAAACAGAACCAAACAGACACCAGAAGCAGAAATCATTTTACTTTCAGTCTCTGTTTCTGAAAGTAGTGAGCCTCATAAACATATTAGAGAAAYAATCCAAAAGAATATGATTAATAAACCTGCTTTATTGGAACAATCTGTTTGCTGATATAGGTTGGGGGGAAAAACATGATTATTGCCAAGATTCTTTTTGGTCTCAAATAAGGGCTTTTAAAATATTACACAGATGTTACCCTGTAAACTCAGTACTGCCTAAATATATTCCAAATATTGATCCTCTTTGTTCCTTTTGTCATCTTAAAAATTAAACATTAACCCATCTTTTCTGGGGCTGCACTATGAGTAAAATCTAGGGATGCACCGATATGAAAATTTCAGCCGATAACCGATATTTACAGATATTACACAAACACACAAATTTTATTATACATATACGCACAAATAGACCTGTTATAATAACAAATTTTACTGGACGATAAATTGTCTCAGAAATTATTGTAATAAACGATAATATTGTTGGAGATCAGTTTAAACTAATATAACGTTATAACAACACATGTTTATGGAAGTTTACATTAAAATTGACATTGTGTAAAAAGAAAAAACAACTGTCGGCAGCCCCAAGGCGTCACCAGCTGTATGAAGGTGTCAGAAAACTGAAGATGCTCCTCTGGGTAAACGCCTGTTCACAGGCTCTCATCCTAAAGAGGTTAGAGACCATCACCTGACAAATATCTGACAGAGTTCACTGCTCTTTATGCTAAGAAGTAAAAAAAAAAGAGGGAGACACAAAGAAAACAAACAAACAGGCAAATCAAAATTGTCTTCATTTTAATTTATCTTCCTAAATGTAATTTATCATACGATTAACTGGTTTATTGTGACAGGCCTAGGCACAAATACACTTGGGTCTTTTGTGATACTGTAAATAAACAACCAGACCTGACATGGCTCCCTTCCTYCTTCAGTTATTCCTGGCTACAGCATCAATATCACTATCATGATCAAACAGATGCTGCTCAACCAACCATCCTCTCCCAAAACAGAAACACAAAGATAAAAAGTGGGAAATCAATTTTACATATCAGACTGATACAGATATTCTAAAAAATGACCAATATCTGAAGATACTGATGTTAATACAGATATATTGTGCATCCCTAGTAAAAAAAAACCTTTTGGTGTGACCTTAATATGTTTTTTAACAGAACACTTGATATTTTAAACATGTTTTATTTGGTGTTTTAATATTAGATGTATTGGATAACACGTCATGAACTTCTCATTCTACATGCCAGYAAATTAGCAAAACACCAGCAGCCCAACCTCACTGTTTTCAGGACTGAGCTGCTATTTGGACTCATTGAAACTCTGCACTAAGTAACTCTGAAGCTAAAAAACTTAAAGCCTTATGTGAAGAATTTATTTTTTTAACCTTTTATTTTGTCTCCCGTCTATTTTTTCTTTGCCTCTCTCTCTCTCTCTCTCTCTCTCTCTCTCTCTCTCTCTCTCTCTCGAATATTACTGTTTGTGGTTGTGTTGATTTGTAAATAAAGATTTAACTAGTGCGCCTCGATGCTAACAGTTAGCCTCAGTCATTTACTTGCACTCATGGCTTCTGACAATTTATTAAGTACAGAAAAAATGTTAAAACTGTTAAACTTTCATTTAGACATCCTCCTGTGTTGTAACATAACCATAACTCATATATTTCCATTCAGCGCAGCAAGCCAAACATTTGTTTACAAGCACTGGTTAGCTCTAACAAGCTAGCTTCGACGTCATCCTGCTAATACGATGCTTCAAATAAACGTAATGCAAATTAACGTAAACTATTTTTTTCTTTACAAACACGAGCTGAAAGTTTACCAAACTTACCTCGTGTACTTTAACTCTGCTTTCAACATATATAAACTTGGATACAAGCGTTAGCTTGTTGCAGAACAACAGCACGTGTCCGTCACAAAAACAGCTCCGACCGGAAACAACTAACAAAGCTGCGAGGTACCACATTTTTATTTTTTATAATTTTTTTAACTCAACACAAAATAATGTAAACAATGTTAATAAAACAAGTGAATTAAAAACGTTTAGTTACTTTGATTAAAAAACGGCACAAGTTTGCTTATTTACATGAACCTGTAGGTTTCTGAATGCCCAAACCTTCGTCTCATCACATCTTCTCTTGTTTCCCTCAACTTTGTAACTGTTTTGCCGTCACATTTGGCAAACGAAACAGGAAAAGTTAGAGCTCCCCAAGCATTTTGTTTGTTTGTCTTTCACCACCCCCCGCCATGAGCTGGACCCCAACACAACTGAGTCTCAACCACCTGTGAAGCCTGAACAAACYCATACATTTCTAGAAGCTCCTTCCTGCAATTTCCTCTAGACTGTTTACTTTCAATGTCTGCCTTAAGTGCCTTTGTTCATTTTAGTTTAGTAATATTGCAGAAACAAACAAAAAAACTAATTTTTAAATTCAACCAGTTTAAGATAAAGTAAAATTTGATTATAAAATTGACTAAAATCTAAAAAACAAGTTTAACATTATGCTTTTAAAACCAGTTATTTATATATACATTACCTAAAATTCACATTTTTACCTAAATTCTTGAAATATGTAATTTGACATTTTAACAAATGGGAAAAAATATTCAAACAGATCTGTAGAAATGAAACAAACCTGATCCTTGTGTTGATTTGTTTTTATATTTATCTTTTCTCTAGGGTTAACCACACTTGTTGTCAGGTGATCTCTTCCCTGAACTTAATGGCTGCTGAACTCCTATTGGCTGGGAGAAAAGAGGGGCGGAGTCTCAACTATTTGAGCTGGGCTTTTAGAGCTGCAGTGATTCATTTCAGACGTACTAAATTAGTTTTTCTCTTACTTCAGCTCGATGTGTTTCTGTATTTTCACTGAAAGAAGTCAAAGCATGAAGTCAGATTATTTATTTATTTATTGAACAGTAAACATTTCTCTTTATCTACACGTTCCAGGACATCAGGTGCAGACACCATGTGGAGCTCCCTCTCTCTGGAGATGACGGATGATGTTTGTCTCCTCAGACGTGTCTTTGTGTTGCCTGAGAATAAAAAAACTAAATAAGTAGAGCACATGAGAGAAACCTGCAGCCRTATATGTAGGAAGCATCTTACCTGCAGCCTCCTCCTGGGCCGTGTCTTCAGACTCTGTCCAACAGTTCTCAGGCGGTCCTTCATGTGGTGGACCAGGAAGTGATCGGTGCAGCTCAAGTGTTCCAAAGAAACCTCAGAAGCTGTGAAAACAAAGCCCCACCTGGAGGACTCCAGGTCCAGGTGTGGTCTGGGACTCCCCCGTCTCTCGGCCCGGTTCAGGTGAATCTCCGCTCTCTGATGGCCACTTCCTCTCCTGAAGCCAACTTCCTGTAAAGCTGCGACAGCTCGTCGGGCCGCGGCGCCTTCGACTCCGGCGTGCCGGGGACGTCGAAGTCCGAGGAGGCCTGAGACGCCGGCAGCTCCTCGGGCTCTGATTGGACGGGGTGGTTCTGGGTCTCTGGGTGGAGGATCAGAGTGTCCTCGATGTTCTGAGAGGAGCGGTCCGACAGAGACGCGGACAGCGCCAGGCTGAAGGTCTCCTCGTTGTCAGGATGCTCYTCTTCATCACTGAACAGTTCTGGAGTCTGAGACCCCGTGGCTCTGGAGGGGGAGGCGGTCCTGACGGAGCAGCAGGACTGTGATTGGCTGTTCTGGCTGTCACTCAGCATCTCTGCTGAGAAGAAGTCCTCCCACTTAGGAGGCGCTTTGGTTCCCTTCGCTGCGTCTCCTTTTCCCTCCTCCTCCTCTTCATCATCATCATCCTCCTCTCCGTTGGACTCGGTGCAGTCGAAGTAGTTCTGTCCAACAGGCTGCGGGTCGGAGACCACCAGAGGGACCGACTCGTCCACAGGGGGCGCTGTGGTCTCAGGTGGGTTCTCTGAAGTCAAAGATTAAAAAAACTWCTGAAACTAAAATGTAAACAAATAAACAAACTTAAAACAATAAAATAAAACGGCACCACGTTCTGCTTCCTGGTTCAGGTACGCCTTCTTCCGGACCGGCACCAGATCCAGACCTTCAAACAGATCCTCGTCGCTCCCCGAGTCTGAAGACAGGAACAAAGAAAACTGAAGAATGACAAACGAGCCCAGAATTAACGTGAATTAAAGAAAAGAAACATTTTATTTTAAATTGAAATACTTTTAGAATTTCAAAGTAAAACACCAGATGAAGTTTGTTTCTGATTCAAGCTGCTGTTTCAACGTTTGGCCACCAGATGTCACTATACTGTCAAAATACTTTGTTTTATTTCTTTACAATCATTTAATAAAAACATTTTCTTTCAGGACGTGTTTTCGTTGCTGTGAAATAAAACCTATCACCACGTGTTACCGTTGGTGGGCGGCTGCATCCGGCTGCGCTTCAGGACCCCCAGAGGTTTATAAACGATGGCTGCTTCGTCAGGCTGCTTCCTGCACATCATCCTCAACCTGAGCAAAGAAAAAGCAGGTTTTTAACTCCAGCACAGAYGGTTTCATCCTCAACACCTGGACTCACATCTGTGTGACCTCCTGCAGCGTGCGGCCGATCGGGACCACGCTCGGGTAAATGTTGACGGGCTGAAGGTACGACAGGAAGTCTTTAATCTGAAARCAAAAAGCTTTCATCAGAGCGGGAACAGAATAAACTGCCTGTGACAGAGACTCTTATTTTGAAGGGTTCCTCTGCACTTTAAAGGCTGCGTTTTGTGACATTTTCCAGCTCTTCTTAATCTAAAATCTTCACAATAAAAYGATTAAAGGATCTTTTAAAAGTGACATAAAGCTGCTGACCTCAGAGAAGGAGGAGTGGAAGCTGAAACAGGCTCTGTAGGAACTGTTTCCTGTTCTAAAAAACAACAAAAACACAGCTTGAGCTTCGACTTTCTACAGTAAAGAAGAGTTCAAACTAAGAGCTCTAACTTGATTAAAACGTTGGTCTTCTTGCTTCTCTCTCCGAACCACATGGTGGACGGTTTGATGCTGATGATCCGAAGAGGCGTCCCGTCTGCGGCCGTGCAGCCACACGGCAGCCGGTTCCCCAGGAAAAACTCCTCGTCCTGCACAAACACCACCAACAGCTGGGTCAGCGGCRTCCTCTGAGGGTTTCAGAAACACCACTTCCTGTTTGAGGACGAACCTTGGGGTGTCGACAGGCGTGGATCTGAGTCCGGCGGTCCGTTGTGATGTAGCTCAGGATCTCTGGCATCTTTTTGAACATGACCAGACTGTTCACGTGGATCTGGAGTGAAAACAACCCAGAAAGTCGTGAGAACGCTGAGTCAGCGTTTCTGCTGCCATTTTCTGTTGTTGTTTTTTTTTCAGTTAAACTGCAGATTTTGTCCTGCTTTAGCCTCTAATATCTAAATGTTCGGCTCTTTCAGGAGATTGGTATTTCAATTTTTTTTTTATTTGCAAACATTTACCACATAAAATACACAAAAGTTATTTTTGAAAAAACCATCAGCAGACTGGCTCAAATTTTGCCTTCATGTGGTGCCTTTAGCTACTATTCAGCTACTTTCACTTTTTAGCTACTATTCTGTGACTCTTAGCTGAGCATTTAAACACTTCATCGTTTTATTATTTTTAGCCGTTAGCTTCCAAACTAACTTTTTGCAATTTTTATCTAGCATTTAGCCACTTGTAGCTTTTACCCAGCATTTTGATACAGTTTGCTAGCCTTTAGCTACTTGAAGATTTACCCAGCATTTTGATAGATAGCTAGCCTTTAGCTACTTGTAGCTTTTACCCATAATTTTGATAGTTAGCTAGCCTTTAGCTACTTATAGCTTTTTCCAAGCATTATGATAGTTAGCTAGCATTTAGCTACTTGTAGCTTTTACCCAGCATTTTGATATAGTTAGCTAGCCTTTAGCTACTTGTAGCTTTTACCCATAATTTTGATAAAGTTAGCTAGCCTTTAGCTACTTGTAGCTTTAATCCAGCATTTTGATAGTTAGCTAGCCTTTAGCTACTTGTAGCTTTAACACAGCATTTTGATAGTTAGCTAGCCTTTAGCTACTTATAGCTTTTACCCAGCATTTTGATANACACAGCATTTTGATAGTTAGCTAGCCTTTAGCTACTTATAGCTTTTACCCAGCATTTTGATACAGTTAGCTAGCCTTTAGCTACTTGTAGCTTTTACCCAGCATTTTGATACAGTTATCTAGCATTTTGCTACTTTTAGATTTTACCCAGCCTTTTTATAGTTAGTTAGCATTTTGCTACTTTTAGCTAGCCAGACTTGTTTTTTTATCTGAAATAACTGTTATGTAAAATAAAAACATCTGTTAATATAAAAAATAATAAAATTTGTGGTTTATTTGGTTACAATTTGAAAAAAACAACTTAATTAAAAGCAACTAAATAAACTTGTCATAAAGCTGTTTAATAAGGTTTTTATCACCTGATTTTAAATAGTTCTGAAGGCGTCACCTGAGTGTTAAACTCCTCCCCCAGGTTGGTGAACAGGTACTCATATCCGTACGCAGCCTTACAGTTCAGCCACACCACGTGATGAGGACTCTGACTGATCCAGTTCCCTGTGAGCTCTGAGATCCCTCTCAGACAGACCTCCTGCACATAACATGTTCCAGTTAGGGTTAAAGAACACTGAACCTGTGGACCTGTGGCTCCGCCCACACCAGCTTCAGGAAGTAAACAGGAGCAGTACCCGGCTGGGGATCTGGTAGAACCGCGGGTCGTAGAACGTGGAGTCCAGATAAACACTCTGGATGTTTTTCACCCTGAGAGACACGAAGCAGGAAACTGTGAGGAGCTGAAGTGAAGCTGAGGTTTCGGTGAGTCCAGACTCACCTGCTGCCAGAGTGCAGGTGCTCCATCCTGGACACGTCTCCCACAGCCAACCTGAAGTCACCTGTGTACAGGACGTTCCCGTGGCCACCCTCAAACAGGAACCTGCCAACATTTCCACACACACACGGTTCARCCGGGACCAACGAGAACCGAAGAGAGCGTTTCTGCCCTGGGTTTTGTCTTTCAGACCAAATACAAACATGTTTTTAATAGATCAACTTAATTATTTAAATATTCTTATTAAAACACATAAAACAAAAATCTACGAGTGTTTCTGTTTGGACTCACATGACCGAGCCGGGACAGTGACCTGCAGGAAGCAACGTCACCACGATCTCCTGTTTCTGTCACACAAACACAAAGTCAGGATTAAACCAGAGAAAATTATTTTCTGGTTAAAAAACAAACATAAAAACAGCGTCAACGGTAAAATAACCAATGAGTAGTTAAAATGAGCAAAATGTAATTATATATACAGGTGCTACAGGTGGATTAAAGTTGTTTATGAAGAAACAAACAAACCTCTCCAGAAGCTTCATCAACAAGTGAGATCTGAGTCGGGCTCTCCAGCTCCAGAGGAACCTGAAACACATTTTTATTTCTTTACATGCTCCAACCTGTTCAGATTAAAACAAAGATTAAAACTCACAATGTTTTCCTCCCAGAAGGCRTACTTCGGGTTGTTCAGCAGCAGCTCTTTGGTCACGAAGGAGCAGTAAAGTCTGACGGTTCGACTGCAGGAAACAGTTTATTATTAAATGTAAACCAGTCTGTTGGCAGGTTCATAAAATATTTAGAGTTATTTAAAAGCCTTTTCTTTTATTTTTACTGAAATTACTCCAAAATAATCTTGTTTTTCAGGATTTAGAGGTCATCAAAGGTTGACAATGACGAGAAAGTCCTGCATTATGTGAATTCCACTAAAAAATGCGGAGCCCCCGCAGAGAGTACGCAAAAATTTCACAACAATTTTCAAACCAAAGCAGAAAACAAACTAGAGTCACTCTGAGTGACTAAAACTCACCTGGTAATATACTTTACTTCGTATACACACTTCTAAACTACAACATATATTATTATTTAATAAATATTGTTGGTTTAAAGTATATATTTTCTAGGGCTGCAATGATACAGAAGATTCATGATTCGGTTCGGTACTTTAGTCTCACGGTTCGATATTTTTTCAACACAAAAGGTTTTAATTTCCATGCCCTTTTTAACTTGTAATTTATTAAAATTATGATAATTTTTTAACCTCAAAAGTACAGTTTTTAAATTAAATGTTGCTGAAACAGCAAGTTTCTCAGTGGATCTGHGCTCVAMARTGCAGCCTAGGTGGAGTAGTCGAACACAGATCCACTGATCCTYCAACACAGAGCAKCTTCAGAAGACAAGYTGATAAARTAAAWTTTAAAAATCTGTATTGTTCGATGCATAGTGTGCATTGAACGGTTTGATACGGATATTGATGCACCCCTAATATTTATTTATTCAGCATTTCTAATTACCGGTATGTAAATTAAAACCGTTCGTCTGAATGTTTGGGATATGAAGCGAAATTCTAGTGACAAGTTAAAAGCAGAGAGGACAGCATGAAAGACAGGAAGAGTTTTAGGCTCATCATCACCGATGGACCAGTGAGGGTGATGAGTTTAGGTACCTGAGGTCAACCATCCAAAGCAACAGAGAGGAGGAGACAGAGCAGTGGGACATTTTGTGACTGGGGGACAGCTGCAGGACAGAATGGGACGGTTTACAGGATGAGACTTGCTGAGACATTTGAGGAGGAGGAGGAGCTGGAGGGGCAGAGATGAAAAAGTTAATGGACTGGAAGAGAGTCCATCTGAGGGRCAGTTCAGGTTCGGGTGCATGCTGGGACAGTCACCCCTGAGGGGAGCAGAGCAAAGAAAGGAGAAAACAAAAATCTAGTTTTGACTCAATAAATCTATTTTGTAAAATAAGCTTAGATAATTTTTTGTTTTAAATTTCTGAATTATAATTTTTCAACTTTTAATTCACATAAATAACTTTTTAAAACTTTTGTTTGTGGATATCTATCCTTTTATTTTGTAATTCTGACATCTAAAATTCCGGTTTATCTGTAATCTAATTACAGGTTTTGACTTTTTAATGATGCAGATATTAAAACGAGCAGATTTAATCTTTAATAACATAATGTTTGTTTTACGGTAGAATAAATGGATGAGTTGTTAAAAAAAACAATAATACTTTAATTTGTTAAACCGGAAGCAGCTGCGGTCACCTGAACTGTAGTTTCCTCTTCAGCAGAGGTCCTTTCAGACCCTTCATGTGATCTGTTCAAATAAAAATACGAGTTGGAGAGCTTTAAAGACTCAATACAATAAGACTATATTAAAATAAATGCAAATTAAACCGGTTACCTTTGTGACAATGGGACAGGAAATAGGCCTGTGCGTGTAGGTTCTCCCTGTCGAACCGGTCCAGAGAAATAGTGGGATATTCCTTCATTCGTCCCGCGAACGAACTCATCTTTGAGCCGAACTTTTTTACCGACAAAACCTGAATTCAACGATCCTGTTTGCTGAAACGAGGTTTATGTTTTACGGCTTTGCTAGAGAACTACGTTTGTTTAGTCCGCCAAGTTTGTGTTTCTTCTTCTACGTTGTAATTCTGTCAATCAAGTGGCAGAGTGCTGACCCCGCCCCCTGCTGGTAGAGTCCGGTATGACACGCCCTCTCATTTTCCAGTGTTTGGGATGGTTTAAGGACTGGATTCTTCACTAAAGCAAAATCTTTAAAACACAGTTTGTAATTTGTGAAACTTTTATTGTCTTTGTGAAATTTTAGGRAATGCATAATTGTTGCCTGTTTTTGGTACATTAGAACTGGTCCAGTTTTAAAACTACAACACTTCAAACCTGGAAAAAATTAATTTATATTAAAAACAGAGTTTTAAAACATTGTCTGTGGTTTATGAAACCTTTATTGTATTTGTAAAAGTTATGGAACAATCTTAAATTTTTGCTTTTGTACCACATCAGAACTGGTCCAGGTTTAAAACAGATTACTTGTTCAAAACTAAAATAAAATATTGTTTAGTAAAAGSGCATTATTTATGACGGTTTGTGATTTGCAAAACCCTTACTAGTGCTTTTTATGTCGTACATGTTGATAAGTGAGAACAAGTTAATTTTCCTTGGCATATGTTTTATTAGTGTTATGAAATTGTGTAACAACTAAGTTTTGTTTTCGACAACACATTTCATGCGTCCTGATTTTCTTTCCTGGGATTAATCTCTTGGCTCGTCAGGCCCTCCTCATGTGACAAAGCCCCTCCACCTCACATGTCTGAGTGTATTCTGTCAAAAGAGCTTTAAGTTAGTWAAAACCTCATCAGAAAGACGTTTACCCAGCTGTAAACACTTCARTGTTTCACCTTTAAAATAAAAATCAAACAGCTCTGCTCCAGTCAGAACTTTACACAAAAATCTCCTTTTAAAAATATTTTATTTGTACCAATTATTTTATTTTACAACATAAAAGAAAATGTAAAGTAAATAAATACAGCTAAAATCTAAAATAAGTATTGATTTTTATGATAAAATCAGTGCGAACAAACAATGAATAATTTTCAAAAATAATAAGGCAGAAATATTGTTTTTAGAATTTTATTCATAATTTTCCATCTTTGTTTATAGTTTWGAATGAGCGGAGGTTGCGTTCACTGCAGCTCGGATATTATGGGACTAAACTTTTAACGAGGAAATCACGGGTTCAATTYCCGCTTGAGTCGCCCAATAACTCCTCTTGTTGCCGATTACACGTTTAATTCAGCTTCATTCTGCTGTTTATAAAACTGATGGGTATTTTTGAAGAAAAAAAAGCGTGACATCATCGGTTTCTGTCAGCTCGGTGACATTTACTGACCGCCACTGAAGAGCACACAGTCGGCTAAAAAAAACAAAACAACAACTCACCTTTAAGAGCTTGAACCGGAGCTCCCTGACTTTAATTCTGACCCGGCTCGTCTCGGTTCCACAGAAGATCCCGGTGGGGCCCCACACGGAACCCGTGAGGTGAGTAAACCCGACAGGAACCGGGCCTGTCACGGCTTGTTCGGTGCGTTTTTTTTTTTTTTAATATGTGTAAATATTTTCACTTTTTCGATGCGTTAGCTTAGCTTCGTTAGCATGCTAGCCGAGTTAGCCTGAACGAGTAAATCTCGGGCTTATTTTTTGATTTAACCGTTTTAATAAAGTTTATAGACTTTGCTGACAAACTAATGTATGTTTTCGACGCATTATAAATGTTGATTTTAAAATTTCACCTGTTAACTTAAAATACGTTAATAGAAAMTGTTTGAATAAACTTAATGTGTTTAAGCTGTAAAAGCTGCGTTTAAAGGTAAATATTTGATAAAATAATAGTAAAGTTTTGTACTTTTTAACCATTTCCTGGCAGTGTTGGACAGTAAACTATTAAGTTTTGTTTTTGTTTAAAATCTAATATTTATCTGAGGCTGAGACGTTTGATTTTAWATATTTTATTCACAAACTCCAGTTATTTTTGGTGTTTTTTCTTTAGTACATTTCGTCATCGTCTAAAAAAATCTCAGTCTCGCTAAACAGGATCCAGATCTTGTTTGCAGACGCGTTTTATCCACATTTTTTACATTTAAAAGTCAATAAACTTAATAAAATGTGAATTTTGTGAACTGTAAAACTGATCATAAGACTTTTAGCTATAAATGTTTTGTCTTTAGTAATAAAAAAGGAACAATTCTTGTAATTTGTTGAGAAAAAATGAGAAAAGACAAACTAAAATTTAACCAAATCTAAACAAAATTAATACACATATAATTAATTTTTGTAAAAAATTTGTTTTAAAGACATAAATCAGATTTTCTGCACTATAGAAAAACAAAAGCTGGACTAATGACTCATTAGTTTCATCACAGACAGAAGTGATGGAATGTGAAGTATTTTCTCCAACTTTCAGAGTTTTCCGCTCACCGTGAAGCAGATCTGTTTTTCTTTGAGTCGTCATCCAGCGGATCACGAGTTTGTGGAGGAATTCAGCTTTAAACCAGGTTTATTCCCGTTCATAACGAGCCTTTTTGTGTTTCTGTTCGTGGCTTTTATTTCTGCTGATGAAGCTCCTGGGGGGGTTGTTGCCTTCTCACCCAGAAAGGCAGAAAATGTTTCTGCAGGAAGTAAAACAGTGAGTTTCTCTTCACAGTTTTTGCTCTCAGAAGATCAGGTTTTCGTCTAAAATTGGAGTCCAGGTGTTCGGGCAGAAAAAAGGGATGTGAGCTGGACTTTGCTTTATATAACAATAAAACCACCGTATAAAAACAGGAAAAAATGGGAACTATTTTTGCTACGCWGCTTGAATGAAACTGCAGGTGTTTGTTTTTGCAGACAAACCTGAGAACTAAAGCAGCGACCCATCACTGATTTCTGTTTAAAATCACTTCATGTGTTCTATAACGGGTGGAAACGAAATAAAATAAAAACTTGTTCCTCCACAGCTGCTGGAAATCCAGTCCAGATTCTCAGAACTGATCCTATCAGGCTCTGATTTGAGCTTCCTCTTTCATCTACAGATTAAAAACGACCCTGAAGGAACTGCTGCGAAATCCGTTTTTATGTCTTGTTTAACTCTGGTTTGTTGTAACTGAGGAAAACCCATCTTTATCCATTAATAAAATCTATAAAACAGTTTAAAAACCTTTCATAGCAGCGTCAAAATTGTGCMGAGTCATTTCCATCCTGTAAAAGTTTCATTTCATGTAAAAACAAAAYCTAAAAGTTTTGATGTTTGAGGGAAGGAAATGCATTTTTGTTAAAGTGAATTATTTGTCAGTAAATGTAGCAATGAATGAAATAAAGTAAAATATCTGAATGAAGTGAACATACTTTGTTTTTAACCTGTGAGTATTTTCAAACAAATACATCCAAACCCAAACGTCTCGTCTAACCACCTGTTTTCAGTAACTTCTGCAGCCAAACAGGAAAAAAAAAAGTTATTTTCCATCTGGCAGGTGAAGCGAAGCGTCTACCTGCTCGKCCCTCCGTGTTGTCCGCTCGTCTTCCCTCGCTGTGACGGCCCGAGGAGCGAGCATGCTGCGGCGGCCTGGCGGGTCCAGGAGGCGGAGCTGAGGGACCGTCTGCCGCCATGGAGGACTTCTCCACCCGGACGTACGGCACCAGCGGACTGGACAACCGGCCCCTGTTCGGGGAGACGTCCGCTCGGGTGGGGACCCGCAGGAAGTGGTGGCGCCARGCGGCTCGGGTGAAACTCTGTTTAACGAACTCGTCTCGTTTTCCCGCAGGATCGGATCATCAACGTGGCCGTGGGCGGGTTTACGTCTGTGGTGGTCCTGGTGAGTCGGTCCGCTTTCAAACCACAGATGAGACTTCCTGTCTGATTAAACTCAAGAAAAATACTTAATTTTTTTCTTCTTTTTTAAATTGTGGGACTTTTCTACTCAGAAAACCTGATAATTCTTCAAAATAAATCCATGATTCTGCTTTGGGAAATTCATAAAAACAAACAAAATATTTAAAGAGATGAACAAATTGTCAAACAGATATTTGTTTGTTTTCCAGGTGACTGTAATCGGATCRTTCGTGTTCTCGATGCCTCCGCGGCCGCTCAACATCTTCTTTGCCATCTGCATCCTGTTAGCGTGTGGATCCACTGTAGTGTTGGTAAAAACAAGAAAATACTCATTGTGTCACGCTTCACAACATTCGAACTATTGATCATTTTTTCCTGCCGTACGTTTTTCAGCATCTAACTCCTTCCACAATTTTTGTGCTTTTTCAACAATTCATACATCAAAACATTCAGCTCTTTTATGACAGTCCAGCTTTGACTTTTGATGTTTCAGCTGTTTATACTTTTCAGCTATTAAAAATGAATGGAGCCGTTTTCCACGTCCTTAAAATCCTTTAAAATGTTTCTAAATCTGTACAGAACCTTAAACGTTTTGTTCTGGTTCTGCTCTTTTTAACTTTCTTATGCTAATTATAGATACTTTTTTTTGCCAATTTTAGCTTTTTTACTGCTATAATTCTGCTAATTTAAACTTTATTTATGCTTCTTATGCTACGTTCACACTGAACGCGTTTTGAGCAGCAAAAAAGCGCACAACGCCTCCAGCTGGACGCACTAAGTTCAGACCAGGACACAGACCAGACGTGTGTCTGAAGAGGGAGAAGCGTCTTGGTTTTTTTCCAGTCTGTTCTCGGCCGATGAAATAAAGAAAATGGCTTTGATTTATTTACTAAAGAGCAAGCGAACGTTGCGTACAGCAGATAATTAATTCACCAGATGATTTAGAGGCGATTTATTTGGTTAGTTTCACCACTCAAGCTGTGAGCTGACGGACCTTTTTTTTCTGTCCTGAGCAGCTGACCCGCATCGGTACTGATATATCCTGCCAGGAACATCAACTGCAGACGGTCGATTTCAGCTAAAGATCTCCTGTCCGTCTGTTTCAGTTTAGTGGGCAACATTCAGGAAACGTGGAAAAATGAGTCTCTGGTTGTCAAGACGAGTCGAGCAGTGAAAGTTCAGATTTTTGAACTCTGGTGTCGGCTGCTTTCAACACACCTCATGCACACGCATTCTTTGCACGCCGCAGCAAACGTACATGACGCKCCGCACGACCCCTAAAGGCGCATCGACTGTAGACTTTGCATGTAAACTGGCTGCTCCTGCAGCTCAAAACACGTTCGGTGTGAATCCACCATTACAGTGGTTTTCTCTATATTCAGCTATTTTAGCTTTTAGCTACTATTTCAGATATATTTTTGCTCATTTTTTCTGCAAAGTTATGCTTTTTTTCCTCTTTCAGCTTTTTAAAATGAACTCACAATAACACTGTTGCCATCAAATATGTTCAGCTTGATTTCAGAAGCATTCACATTAGCATTTTCACAGGAAATTTCTCTAGTTTTATTTAACTTTACTGCATCTTGCTGCCAGGGAGCGACGGGCACAGTTAATTAGCTTATTACAAAATAAAATCCCCAAATTATCATCGAGCTTCTTTACTTTTTTTTTTTTTAATTTCAGCTTTTAACTGACTCTGCTGCAGAACTTAAATCTGTATCCCGTCTCTCCGCCCTCAGATCTTCTGGTACCGGCAGGGAGACCTGGAGCCAAAGTTCAGGAAKCTGATCTACTACATGCTGGCCACCATCGTGCTGCTCTGTCTCTGTGCCAACCTCTACTTCTTCGACGTCAGGTAAAGATGGAGGACGACGGGTCGGCTGACGCTGGCCGACGGCGGAAAAACGACACGACCAAAACAGTTGAACAGAGGAGGCTGGGACCAGAAACCGCAGACAGAAACCGTTTCCTGTTGGACGAATTATGCAAACRCACCACAGAATCGAGGTGTGGATGAAAAACGCTCATCCTGAAGGATCTGTGAGGACCAGAGATCAAACATGATCCTTTTCTTTRCACACGTTTCAACTCAAGTAGCCGATTTGTTTTATTTTAGACGTCTGCCAAAGAAGGAGTGATAAATATCCACTGTCAGAGCAGAGAGCAGCCACAGGGGGGCGCCAGAGAACTTTAGTCTGTTTCTAAAGAGAAAAACTGAAGGAGGTGGTTCCAAACTGTTAATAAACGAGCTGATGTTACACCAGATTCAGAACTATGAGACGGCACCAGAATCTGGGTCTCACCGGGCTGCCAGGGTTGTTGAAAGAGTCACAAAATGTTTTTGATTATCACAGTTTGGCTTCATAAATCCTCAAATCCATCTGACTCAAAACTAAAAGACGGGCAGCGTCACTACACCAGTGGTGTCCAACCCTGATCCTGGAGGACTGCCATCCTGCAGGTTTTAGTTTCCCTGCTCAGGTTGGTGGCCCACCAGGACCAGGACCAGGCACCACCGAAGCAGGAAAGCAGCAGTTCTTCCAGAAACTTGATTTGTTTTTGCAGACGAGCTCTCGCTGCCCGCTGACCGTSGATGACTTGAAGCCATAAATGAAGAATTAAACAGATTTTATACAGAAACCTGCCACTCTATTAAACTTTGCACTATTGATCCTGCTGCTGGTGAGATCTGAATCTTTTCYTGATTTTCACAGTTTGTCTTGTTTCTGCTCAAACTTTGCATTGATTTAAAAAAACAGCTTTATTTGTTCCTCCTGGATTCAGTCACACAGCTTTGTTTACATTCATTCTCATGTTTAACCTGATGAAATGACAGCTGAGGCTGATTTAGTGCTTTATTTTGAATTATTGATTAAATTATTTGTCATTTAAGAAGCTCACACCAGATGTTTAGCTCAGCTACCACAACACATCTGTTTGTAGATACCATAACCTGAGTTTCATGATATTTTGTTATATTTTTGTAGCACTCTCAGCTGCCTCACTAAACTTAAGGTTTGTAATACTGATTATGTTTTTTATGGTTTAACTGCGGCGGCCATCTTGTTTGAATCATGATATATTTTGCTAACAAAAGCATCCTTACAGCGTCAGTAAATGCCTTTTCTGTTCTGGACTCTGTAAAAAAGTTGTGACCAAATCTGAGAAACTTCTTTTATATTTTTCTGTTTTTCTGCTCGACGTCAACAAAGATCCAAACCGATGAGGAGGAGGATGATGCCTTCGTCACAAAGCTTTTAACAAACGCAGACATGAATGTGTGAAAACGGTTTGTGGAGCCAAGATGGAGATCAGGTGCAGAGAAATAAAATGAAAAGCAACACGAGGATGGACTCATTCATGTTTTTGTTGGTTTGTTAGTAAAGTAACTCACARATCAGCCGACATTTAATCAAAACTCTTAAAGAAATTCTTGTCTAAAACTGATTAGTCACATTCAAGATGGCTGCCACAGCAAACCAACCTCAGCGAACATGTAAAATCTGAATTTTACAGATTTTGAGCTCAAATTTGACAAAGCCTGTTTTAAATCCTGGCCTTCTTAGTCGAGTTGGGTTTTTATATTTTGAATAATTGTTACAGAATTTAAAGTTTTCCCTCGATTTTAAACTCAGGTCAAACTTTGCTTTGATTTTATAAACTAAAACATTTTAAAGGCTTGTTGAACCTGTTCGATCACAATGTTTTTATAATTGGGACTTCCTATTTTCATAATCTAAGGTAACAAAATGCAGAAGTTTGTTAAACTTTCTGATAAAATCATCTATGATTGGTTCAATTCTGTTAAATATCTCAGTTAATTATAAGAATTTAGTTCAAAGCTGCTTTAATGATCAAAAAAATATATATATTTTTAATAAATCAATCCAATCTGACTCCTGATTATAAATAAATAAATTCTACATGTTGAAGACATAATTATTGTTTAATTTAAAAGAAAACAGATTTAAATAGTTCATCTTGATTATTATTCCCACCCAGAAAAGCCCGTCCTCTTCACTGGTTCACATTTTAAATAAAGTCCAGCTGATCGGTTCTGTCCGGGTCTCATTCGGTCCAAACACTTGGTCCTGCCGCAGCGTTTCGATCCGAAGCTGTGCTCACATTTCATCCAGGGATTTACTGAAATCACTCCAGTTCACTCACAGTTTGCAGCGGGGACACGGCGCCGGGTCGGTCCGGTCCGGTTCAGTCAGAACCTTCCTGGTTCTCCAGGATGGGGTCTGAGGGCGGGACGTTCAGGGTTTTCAGTTCAGGGTCATGAACTCAGAGGTAGGGTTGTGTGTTTGTTACCTGTCAGAGTGCTGCTGATGTTGGGAGGAGACACGATGAGCACCGCGCTGCCCGGAGGTATCCCAGAATGCACCGCTGCACGTTGAGACGACGGGGAGGACGGACCCTGAGACGCACGTTTAAAAAAAACAGATCGAATGCAAACTGAAAAACAAACTTATTCAAACAAAAACTGCTCCAGTCATGCTTTTATTTTGAAAGTTTGAAAGCAGCAGATAATAAAGCGTCTGTGACGCCTATCCTTCAAATATAAAAAGTCAAAGAAAACATTTTTTCCTTAATAAAATTGGCATAATAAACACGATTTTACCAATTTTGTCACATAACTGGCATATTTTCTTTTGAATTTGTCTCTGCCAAAGTGAAACAGGAAGTGACATCAAAGGGGAACTCATTAATAAAATAAACTGGTTTTTGTTTATTAAAACAAAATTATTTGAACTTTAACTCTTCATCTCTCTTTGATAGAGACTCAGAATAATCTAAAGAAACAGATTCTTCCCCACAGTCTCTGTTTACATGCTGATATTCCCCTCTGACATCACTTCCTGTTTCTTCACATGCAAATATATCAACAACCGTTCATCTCAGCGACGYGAAATTTGTTTCGCAGCATGTTATTAATGTTATCTTTCCAAAAATGCCTTAATATTTATTACAAAAATCTAATGTCACAGACACTTTAAATCTTGGGATTTTAGATCAAAATAAACAAATTAAAGACTTGTTTCTACCTTGTCAGTGACCCTCTCCGTTACCGACTCCTGGGTTTCGGTGACGACCGTCGTCGATYCCTCCAGCAGGCTCATGGCGTCCAGCTGGTTGTCATGGCTCCGCCCCTCAGTCTCCATGACCAGCTGTGGCTCTGAGGAGGCGGGGTCAGAGGAGACGGTCTGGATGATGACACCGTCGCTGGAGCAGAGGGCGTCGGTCTGCCAAGGAAAAATAAATAATATTAAAAACAACAACAATAAAAACAACAACAGAGCGATGAGGAACTGACCGACAGGCTGTGGAGGATGATGTGCTCGTGTGATGAGGGGGAGGAGCCTGTCGTCAGGGTAACAGTGCTGTTATTTGCTAAGCTGAGAGGAAGGCTCTGGTTGGACGTCGTCTGGAGGAAGTAGGTCCCCGGGGTGCCGGTGGGCTGAAGGTGGAAGGACTGACAAACAAACAAATTAACAGACAACCAAACAGACAAACAAACAAACAGACATAAAAACAGACAGACAGACAAACAAACAGGCAAATAAAAACAGACAAACAAACAAACAGCTCATGAACTTGTGTGTTTGTGACTTCAGGTGTTCTCTGAGCTCAGACTCACAGGCAGGATCTCGAAGGTCTGCATGGCGCCGKTGTTCAGGGTGATGGTGTCTCCGTCTCCGGCCGCCACAGAATCTGAAGCTGTGGACAGAAACACGCCGAGCGTCAGCGAGACGGATCCTCGGGGTTTATGTGAGCGGAGGCCTTCGGGTCGAAGGAGTTTAAAATGCGCTCTCACCAAGGTGCGTGATTTGCAGCGGGATCTGTACGGGGATCTGCAGCGCTGCCACAGAGCCGGGGGCGGGGCTACCGCTGCCACCGCCGCTCTCGTCCAATCGAGTGAGTCGTATCTGCAGCGAGGAAGGGGAGGGACTCCCGGGTACAGATGTTGTCTGCGAGGACGTCATCAGCTCCTCCAGACCTTTTAGGAGGACTGTACACACACATACACACACACACACACACACACACACACACGCTTTATCAAACTTTCAAGAATTTTGTTTCCTGATGCTGCTTTTAGCTAGCATGTTGCTACTTTAGATTTGTGCTCATATTTGTTTATTTTTAGCTAGCATTTTTTGAAATACTTAGACTTTTTGGTTACATTTAACTACTTTTAGCTTAAAGCAGGTGTTTTGCTACTTTTAAGC
>NW_013953937.1:20013-22835 GCF_001266775.1 Austrofundulus limnaeus | reverse complement strand
TGAATATTTTAGCCGTTTTTAATGGTTTGTTTTAGTTTATTAGTTAATCAGTTGAATATTTTAGCCGTTTTTAATGGTTTGTTTTAGTTTATTAGTTAAACAGTTGAATCTTTTAGCTGTTTTTAATGGTTTGTTTTAGTTTATTAGTTAAACAGTTGAATCTTTTAGCTGTTTTTAATGGTTTGTTTATCAGTTAAACAGTTGAATATTTTAGCTGTTTTTAATGGTTTGTTTTAGTTTATCAGTTAAACAGTTGAATAATTTAGGTGTTTTTAATGGTTTGTTTTAGTTTATCAGTTAATCAGTTGAATATTTTAGCCGTTTTTAATGGTTTGTTTTAGTTTATCAGTTAAACAGTTGAATCTTTTAGCTGTTTTTAATGGTTTGTTTTAGTTTATCAGTTAAACAGTTGAATCTTTTAGCTGTTTTTAATGGTTTGTTTTAGTTTATCAGTTAAACAGTTGAATCTTTTAGCTGTTTTTAATGGTTTGTTTTAGTTTATCAGTTAAACAGTTGAATATTTTAGCTGTTTTTAATGGTTTGTTTTAGTTTATTAGTTAAACAGTTGAATCTTTTAGCTGTTTTTAATGGTTTGTTTTAGTTTATTAGTTAAACAGTTGAATATTTTAGCTGTTTTTAATGGTTTTCTTGTTGGTTTATTTCGGCTCTTGTTATTTTATCGAGGTTTTTACCGCTGAACGGGATGTCCTTGTGGTTGGCCACTTGTCTCTTGATGCTCCACCACTTGGACCGGAGCCACTGAGGCGAGCGGACGCTGCTCCAGCCACAGGCCAGCTCCTCCCACTGGATGTCATTCTCGTCCTTTACCTTCAGCGCCGAGATCCTGAAACCAGAYGTTTTTTTCACGTTTGTCTTCTGGGTTCTGATTGGTCTGAACGCAGACGGGTCGTACCTGCGCAGGAGGCTCAGGTCGTCCTCCTTCGTCCACTCGGCTCCTCCGCTGTGTTTCCAGTTCAGGTAGTTCAGCCATTTTGAGCGACACTGCTTCTCGGAGCGCGTGCGGACTCGCTCTGCGACCGTCGCCCAGGAAACCCCTCCGGTGACCGCCGAGCCCGGCAACACGCCCGCCATCTCATACACGACCTCCGCCAAGCGTTTCTCCTCCTCCTCGCTCCATTTCCCTGAGTTCAACACAGGAGTTTGAAGAGAAGCTGAACACAGGTGTTGCAGAGCTGTTTTTAGCTCCGCCCACCTGTGTTACAYGTGTCCTTCATCAGCCGACAGCGATCTTTGACCGAAGAGGCGCTGCGGCCGAGAGCCGCTCCGATCGTCGCCCAGTCGTTCCCGTGTTCCTCCCGCAGCCTGAGACACAGAAAACCAGCTCAAATCAGCTAAAACAAGGCGAAAGCTAAAGCAGCTAAAATGTTATGATCAACACCAGCTGAAATTTGTAAAAATAAGCTAAAACAAGCTAATAAAGCTGAAACAATATAAAACCTAAAAAGAACAAAAAAAGGAACCCAAAACTAAGCTAATAGCAGCTAAAAAGTGAAATAAGCTAAAGAAGCTAAAACAAAATAAAGCTGAAACAATAAAAAACAAAAAAGAACTATAAAAACTAAGCTAAAAACAAGACAAGCTAAAAACCTACAATAAATAAATTAAAAGCTGAAACTAGGTGTAAAAATCTGAAAAGATGCTAAATAGATAAAAAAATGAAATAAGAGAAAAACTAAAGCTAAAAGCAACTAAATGTAAACAATAATCTGAACCTTTATTCCATTAAAACATGAATAAAAACAGAAATTGAAAGCAGCTAAAAATAAAAAACAAGCTAAAAAAGTTAAAATAAGCAAAGAGCTAAAACGAAATAAACACAAAGGTRCAAGTTTCTAAAACAAGCTGAAGTTAAAACAAGCTAAAATAGAAGAAATAAGCTACAAACAAAACTGAAAGCAGCTRAAACAGGTTTAAAGAGCTAAAATGGGCTAAAGCAAGCCTTTAAAGCAAAAACATCTTGATGTAAATTAAAACAAGTTTAAAGAAGTTAAAACAAAGCAAAACTAACCAACGTTGAAATGAGCTAAAATAATGTTTAAAAGCTAAAAAAAACAAGCTGAAACAAGCTATAAAGAGCTAAAAGAAGCTAAAAACAAAGTTAAATGAAACGAGGCTAAACCAACAGAGAGGTTTAACTCACACTTTCAGCTTCTCGATCTCTTCGGGCGTGTACCTGACAGAGAAAACAAACTCCAGCTCAGACTGAAAACCATGACGCTGCAGTTTTAAACCACGACGCTGCAGTTTTAGCTGCTCTTTTCTCAGACTCACTTTCCCACGTGGTTTCGGTTGTCGTACATGCGCAGAACTCGCCTGTAGACGGCGAACAGCGGCCGGTTTAAGCCCAGCGCCACCGAGCGGTAAAAGTCCTTCCTCTCCTCTTTGGACATCTCAAAGATGATCTCTGCAGGGTCCTGGATCCCGYGGCCCTGAAGAAACCACAAGTCTGAGTTTCCAGGCTCGGTGAAGTCAGACGGGACTGGAGGGACGTACCTTCACGTATCGGTCGATGTTGCTCATCAGAATGTCGATCTCCTCCTTCGACCACATGCCCTGCTTCCACTTGTGACCTGAAGACAAGGAAGACAAGTCCTTCATCAGGGCCAACAAGAAGCTACAATCCCAGGGACAGACCAAAACCTAAAACTAGTCCCAACCACAGACCAAGTCCTGAAACAAATCTAACTAAACCCCAGATAAACCAAGTCCTAAACTGGATTTATCCAACGTCTTAGAGCAATTTTAGACCAGGGGTTCTTAACCTTTTTGACCTCAGGGCCCAATTTGTTGAACATAAAGTG
>NW_013953937.1:17539-19013 GCF_001266775.1 Austrofundulus limnaeus | reverse complement strand
ATATATATCTTCTTGTTCAGACCTTTGTTAGCCAGCGTATCTTTGTCCTCTTTAGTGGTGAACCAGGCCTGACTGACCAGGGACACCTCTGCCTTCTGATCTTCATCCTCAGGAAGGATCTTAACAGAAAAAAACAAAACAARAAACAATTTGATTCAAGCTGTTTTGTTGTAGGTTTTAACCTCTGACTCAGGGAGACCTGTTTCAGGTCTGACCTCGATGTGAGCGACGCCGTCATCGGACAGATCTCCCTCTGCGGTGGCCGTCATCGTCACCTCGAAGCCCTCGTCGCTCTCCGACACTGGAGGCGGGAAAAAACACAAATAAAACTTTGACCAGGTTCATCTGCAACTCGGAGAAAAGATTCTGAAATATAGACAGAAACACAACAGATTTCTGTTTTTATTGTTTTTTTTCTCTAATCAATGATCAAAAAGGCTCTAAATCAGGGATGTTCAAAGTGTGGCCCGGGGGCCATTTGTGACCCCTGACTTCAGTTCAAGAGTTATACTCATTTGTTTACAAATTAGTTTCCCCCCCACACCCAGGCGTTCGATGTAGACTTTCTATTTATTATGAGGGCAAATTTAATCACAAAGTAAAATCTTATAATAAAAAGTATTGGCCATAATGCTAATTATTTGTCTTTAAATAACCAGACTCTTAGCTTTAGTGACTTCCACTCGTCTTTTAACAGGTACTAAAAAGCATGAACACTTAACCCCGGTCCTGGCTTCTCTCCATCGGCTTCCTGTTCACCTGAGAACTGATTTTAAGATTTTATTTATGGCTTTTAAAGTTTTTAATGGTCTGGCCCCATCATATGTGATCTTCTTAACATCTACACTCCAGTCAGAGCACTCAGGTCTACCGACCAGTTCCTGTAGATGTCCCTAGATCCAAACTGAAATCTAGAGGTGACCGGGCTTTACGATATCTGCTCCAAAGCTGTGGAACAGTTTACCTCTTAATATTCAGTCAGCAGAAACTGTTGAGGCCTTTAAATCTTTGCTGAAGACCCATTTATTTTCTTTGGCTTATGTTTAAGATTTRGAGGTTCAGTTAGAGCTTTTTCATATATTGTGTTTCTGTATTTGCATCTGTTATTTGTTTGTTTTTTGATGTCTTGACTGAACTGTGAAGCACTTTGGTCAGCCTTWGTTGTTGATGTGCTTTACAAATAAATTTGACATTGACAATAAGGGAAACCYGCAAAACACTTTTAAAGTCAAGATTAATTTACGCATCCATTTCCAGCAATAAATCTGACTACTTCATTTGTTTAATTAAAGTATTCAATGCTTAGTTTATTGTTGAGCAGGTAAAGGAAAAATATTTTTGGTCCTCAAGTCCTTCTGACTTCATGATTTTGGCCGACGTGACAAAACGTTTGGACAGCCCTGCTCTAAATCCGTTAACTTACAGTTCATTTACTTTATAAAAAGGTTTAAAAAGATACAGAAGTGTAAAACTA
>NW_013953937.1:13076-17298 GCF_001266775.1 Austrofundulus limnaeus | reverse complement strand
TAAGTGAGTAAGTAAGTGAGTAAGTAAGTAAGTAAGTAAATAAATAAGTGAGTAAGTAAATAAATAAGTGAGTTGGTGAAAAAATAAAATAAAAACCTAAATAAGTTAGTAAACACAAATATGAATAAATAAGTTTATAAAAAAGGTAAATAAACCAATCTGGACACTTTTCACATCAATAAATCACAGGTGATCCTCTTCAAATGTTTAACAAATAAACAAACAGTTAAACATCCGGTGGCTGAAAAAAATAATAAAATAAATCAAAAATGTGAAAAGTCTCACTGGGCAGAGTGACGATGGAGAACTGAGACGTCTCAGAGGTTTCTTCTGCAGAAAGTCGAAGTTTCTTCTGAAGAGGCTCCGAATCATCGTCTGCAAACAGGAGCCTCAGATCAACACAAACAACTTCTTTAAAACTAAACCATCAGAGGGATTTATTTAAAAAGTCTCGTTTAAGATCCTCCGCAGAATTTATTTAGGATGTTTCTGTGGATTAATCAAAGAARTCGTTTGTTTTACCAATTAAACAAACTTTAAAATTGTTTGAACTGATGTTTAAAGAAAAATGAACTTTGACAACAAATAAGACAAATTTTTATTTATTCACGACCCACCAGTTGGAGGACAGTGGAGGATGATGCTTCCATCAGCTTCTCGAGTTAAAGTGACAGATTTTACCGTTTCTAATGATGTGGCGGCGTCGTCTTCTCCTGCTGAGCTCATGCTGCACCTGCTTTAACAGAAACATACCCAACTAACCACCTCCGCACACGTGTGTGTGTGTGTGTGTGTGTGTGTGTGTGTGTGCGTGTGATGTATGTAATGGCAAATCTTTCAAAGTAGCACTCGGAGTATGTTTTGAGGATGAGTTGCAGCTACAACCACAGCCAGCTTTACCTCAGTATCAGTAACATTTATTGATGTGTCGTCATTTTTGTGTAAACTAACTAATCAGCTGTAAGAATGTTGTTCATTTTATTCAAATTACACATAATCCCAGTTTGGGTTTAAGTATTTAGGGTTGGAAGTGATGCAAATGTGAAAAATAAGTTAATTTATTAGGTATGCTAAATTACACAGTAATTTTTATTCTTTACAGCAATACACAGGATGTCCATTTAAATCAAATTATTTGGCTTTTATTGTTTTTTCAACAGTAATGAGATTTCACATTGGAGGTACTGTGTAGAAATAAAGAAAATTTGTGAAAAACGTGMAGAATAGGAAAGAAACAATAAGTTTTTGTCGCCCTCTACCGGCTTTATGTAGAATCGACGTAAATAAATAATTTAAAATATACATTGAATAAAGAAATATTGGACCTTACATAAGCCGAATTATAGCTTGGGTCACTTATTAAAACTCTGAATAAACTTAAATTAATTACAGCTGTTATTGTTTATATATAAGCAAAAAATGTGTTTTTTTTTATATAGTGTTTGGTGGACGACTCCTTTGAATACATGGCGGTCGGGATTCTGCGCAAACACAAAAGCTCACATCTGTATTTAATTACATAGATAAAATGACACTTAATATATTCCAAGTTAAATAAACAAAAATAAAAATATAACAAGTAGAAAGACGTATCGGTTTTTAGAGCAGTTCGAACTCGAAGCTAACAACACAGCATCCAGCCCGAAAAAAAAAAGGACGAAAAATCTCCGCCGCCATGTTTGAAGACAAGGTGAAGCTTATGTGGTTCGGAGGCGTTCGGGTGCTTTATTTGACGTTTTAATGCGATTTTCTCGCTTTTATCTTCCCTTGAACCCCTAATGGACCCTGACATCAAAGAGAAGGTGAATTTTGCTTTTGATTTGGCTACTTACTTCCTGTTTTTGGTCCGGGGACTTTCGAGGTACCAGGATGAAGCGAARTGCCAGGATGGAGGAGGTGGTGTTGTGTCGAATAAAGTACCCCTGCCGTAAAGYGGCAAAAACCGCCGTGAAACGCGCACCTGAAGGCAGTTTTATGTTTAAAACGAGCCTCAAACAAGCTACGCTGAAAACAAGAAGAAAATAATTTGCATATTATACCCATTAACACGTTTGTTTCAATTATTATTTTATTATACAAAAAGAACTAAGGCTAGGCTCCTTAATGTGCATCAGTTAAAATGGTGTCAGTTTTCAACGCAACACCAGAAGGTTGCCCCTGACGTCATCCGTGCATTACCCCAATTTTGCTCTTTTTCCCTCTAAGTCTTTAACTAATTAAATAATGTTGATACCGTTATATTACAACAATACTAAATGAACTSATTTTTACAGTAAAAAAGTTCTAAATAAAAACAGTGCTTCATTTTTTATGTAATGAAACGAAATGTGGCAACCAAGTTGATCACTCAAATCTCTAATGTTCCTAAAGAAAATAATCAAAATCTTTCTAAATGATGACAAATTAAATTTAATGCATATAGTAATGCTAAATTTCTTTTTGTAAAACTTATGTAGCTTGTGGAGAGAACATTAGTTCCGGCTTGTTCCGGTCGAACCTTTATTGGAGACGGACGATGCGTTGAAGCTGCTAACCCGCTGAATTTGAGGCGAATATGGAGCAGCAGCCAGTAAAAGTGTGAGTTTAACTTCGTGAATATCTGATCTGTTGGTTTATTAATATTTAATGTTGTTAACTGTTGCCGTGGTTTATATCTAGAGGTTTTAATTTTATGTTTAATTTTAGAACACGTCTGTTTTTAGCTTAATGCTAATGATGTTTACAGCTTGGCATGTGGGGATGTTGAAGGCAGATTGAATGGTCTCTTCAGTCGAGTTCAGTCCATCCAGAAGAAATCTGGACAGTTTGATGTGAGTCAAATCCCGAATCATCAACATTTTCATGAAACAGTCAGTTGTTGTTKTTTTATGATTTTGTTGTTTCTCTGCAGCTGCTGCTGTGTGTGGGAGAGTTTTTTGGAACAACACCTGAAGCTGAAGCAGAATGGCAACAATACAAAACTGGAGCCAAGAAAGGTGACGAATGCTCAGTTTTCCACATCACAAAAATGTCCAGGAAACAAACCTGAAAATTGAGTTTTTTTTCTGTTTCAGCGCCCATCCACACTTACATTTTAGGTGCAGCGAGTCAGGAGACGGTGAAGAACTTCCCCAGCTCTGACGGCTGCGAGCTGGCTGAAAACATCACATATCTGGGTAAGACTGCAGGGTAAACCCTCCTCAGCATGAATCAGATCAGAGAGTTTCATCTCCCTGCTGTGTTTCAGGTCGGCGAGGCGTGTTTACGGGGGCGTCTGGTCTGCAGATCGCCTACGTCAGCGGGCGGGAGACCCTGCAGGAGCTGGCCCCGGCTCACTGCTTCACGTCCAAAGACCTCTCGGCCCTCGTCACGTCGCTGACCGGCAGCTCCAAGTTCAGAGGAGTCGACATCCTGCTGACGTCGCAGTGGCCCCGAGGCGTGTGGCACTACGGAAACACGCCGGTAACAAGTGGAATCTTTCCTGCTGAGAAAAACATCTAATCTCTTCGTTACGCTGTCAGCAGAGCAGCTTTCTGAGTGATGAATGAGTTTTCGTGATGCAGGAAGTGAACACAAAGTCGTGTGGGAGCAGCTCCATCGCCAGCCTTGCCGACAAACTGAAGCCGCGCTACCACTTCGCAGCACTAGAGGGCGCTCATTACGAACGGCTGCCTTACAGGTAAACTGCAGAGGTGACGTCAGAACTCATCATGTGGGGAATAAAACACTRACTGCATCCTCAGGAATCACGTGGTTCTGCAGGAGAACGCTCAGCACGTCAGCCGCTTCATCGCTCTGGCTCCGTTCAACAACCCCGCCAAGAAGAAGGTGTTTAGCTTCTGTCAGCAAAATAATTAAAATCAGTTAAATACAACTTTACACATTTTAAATATTTCAGATGGAAGTCACAGGAATAAGTTGTTTTCCTGTCTGCAGTATCTGTATGCCTTCAACATCATCCCCATGAGGAGCATGGAGCCGGCCGAGCTGCTCAAACAGCCGCAGGACGTGACGGAGAACCCCTACAGACGGCCGACAAAAGACACGGCTGACGCTCGAAACCCGGCTTTCAGCAGCGCAGAGGACCAGGTCTGCAGAAAAACAGTCATTTACAAGATTTAAACCTCTGTAATAACATTACAGCAGAAAAAAACAGCAGAAAACTGCTCTGGGTTTATTTATTTAAACAAAACATTTGTTTTAGGTTAAAGCAGGGGTCTGCAACCTTTATGATCAAAACAGC
>NW_013953937.1:11261-12911 GCF_001266775.1 Austrofundulus limnaeus | reverse complement strand
TTATTATACACATCAGGACAGTAAAAAGAACATTTTCATGTAAAGAAGAAAAATACCATATAAAGTTTAAACCAAATTTCATAAAAACTAGTATAATGGATTTATTCAGACAAACTTTTTTCTAATTCTTATTATGTAGTCTTCAAATAATTTAAAAGGTAATTCTGATGGATTTGAGAGAAAGATCATAGAAAAAAATTGAATATTTAAGTAAACAGGCTAACGTGAGCTAAAATGTTTTACTTTTTATATTTGTAGGATTGCTCACATATTTGCATACAAATTGATGTTGTGARTATAAAAACAACAACAAAAAATCATTATGTTTGGTCACATTTTCAAAGAGCCACATGTGGCCCCAGAGCCACAGGTTGCAGACCCCAGGGTTAAAGCAAAGTAAAAAGCTGTATTTGTGTATTGAACAAAGAAAAGTCTGGTTTTTGTCTTAAATAACGTGAATAATTCTGTTTAAGTTAATGTGACTCTTGTAGCGTCCTGGTCTGTGCAGGAGCCGGCCCACCAGTTCTTCTTCGACCTGGGCGGGAAACAGGGCGGAGCCTCTCAGGGCCACGGCAGGAAGAGACACTCGGACRGAGATGGGCGGAGTCGAGACTGGCAGCCCAAACAGCCCCGGCGCCACCGTCAGTTCTAATCCTGCTGGAGCTTTGAATCGAAACCAACAGAAACTAAACGTTTGTTTTCTTGCAGCTCAGCCCAGCGGGCCCTGCTGGTTCTGTCTGGCCTCTCCTCAGGTGGAGAAACACCTGGTGTTCAGTATAGGAACTCACGTAAGTTCTAGTTTTACCACCTTCATGTTTGTCGACACTTCATCGCTGAGAACCTGACGTCCTGCAGTGTTACCTGGCGCTGGCTAAAGGTCCGCTGATCCCCCGCCACGTCCTCATCCTGCCCATCGGCCACTACCAGTCCGTGGTGGAGCTGAGCTCCGAGGTGCTGCAGGAGATGGAGAAGTACAAGTCGGCCCTGAGGAGCTTCTACAGCAGCCGGGGCGAGCGCTGCGTCCTGTTCGAGAGGAACTACAGGAGCCAGCACCTCCAGCTGCAGGTGGTGCCCGTCCCCCTGGACTGCTGCGCCACAGACGACCTGAAGGAGGCGTTCACGGTGCAGGCCCAGGAGCAGAACATGGAGCTGATGGAGATTCCTCAACACACCGACCTCAAACAGGTACAAGCAGGCGGCAGCACAGAGACAGTGTATGGGATCAATACTGTGCCAACAGGAAGTGAATCTGAACGCATCGGTTTGAAAATAAATTTCACTAAACAGAAACTGAATTAATTTTCTTTAAAACTGTATTTTGGTTTATTAAAAATTCAGTTTGACTACTTTCACTTTCATAATTCAGGTTTTTGTGTCACATCCTGGTCCTTGAGAAAGCCAGGCAGAGTAATGAAACACAGATCCACAGATTTATGTTTCACTTTGGTGAAGTTTCCCTTCTGGATGTAACAGATAGGGTTGGGTATTGAAAGGGTTTATTTCAATACCGGTGCTAAATCGATACTTTCAAAACGGTACCGGTTCCTAAACAGTATTTAAATCAGTACTTTAAAAATAAATAAAACACACACACTCACACAGAGATTTATGAAGCAATTAATATTTCTGAGGCAAAGTCAAACTTGAAAT
>NW_013953937.1:8729-9745 GCF_001266775.1 Austrofundulus limnaeus | reverse complement strand
ATTCAGATTTTCATTTTCATGCTGACAGATCATGGATCAGTCAGCAGCAGCATCTGATCAATATCTGATCCATGTTGTGATGTAAATGTAACATTTTCTACATATAGGTCAAATTAATCACTGCAATAAAATAACTTTGTGTGTTTTTGTCACTTTTACAGTGGATTACATCAACTCTGTTACATCCAGAAGGGAAACTTCACCAAAGTGAAACATAAATCTGTGTTTGATTACTCTCCCTGGCTTTCTCAAGGACCAGGATGTGACAAACATCTGAATTATGGAACTGAAAGTGAAAGTAGTCAAACTGAATTTTTAATAAACTAAAATACAGTTTCAAAGCTAATTAATTCAAATTCAGTTTCAATTTAATGAAATTTATTTTCAAACCAATGCGTTCAGTTTCAAATTTTGCACATTCAGATCCAGTCTGAACAATTCAAATTCACTTCCTGTTGGCACAAGTTTTATCCCGTAGAAGCAGCAGGAAAATGAGCTGACTGGTTTCTTCTGGTCCAGATCGCTCCTCCTGGAACTCCCTACTTCTACGTGGAGCTGGATTCCAGAGTGAAGCTCTACCACAGGATCCAGAAACACTTCCCTCTGCAGTTTGGCAGGTAAGAAACGGTCGAGCAGAGGGGGGGCTACCAGCGGGGGGCGCCACTGATCTGATCTGTTGGTCTCTCACAGGGAGGTTCTGGCCAGCGAGGCGGTGCTGAACGTCCCGACCCGAGCCGACTGGAGGGAGTGTAAACAGAGCCGAGAGGAAGAAGAGGAGAGCTGCAAACAGCTGAGAGACGAGTTCCAGCCATTTGACTTCGCCTGGGACGACTGACACACACACACACACACACACACTGACACACACACACACACTTATTGGTTCTTTTTGTACATTTTTAGACACTAAAAACCAAAGTTGGTTGAAATGTGAAGATTTTATTTAGTGAATAAACTTGTTTTACAACAACTTTTAACATTTTTTCTTCATTTTATTTAAAAAAAAGAATCTGGAG
>NW_013953937.1:3735-6379 GCF_001266775.1 Austrofundulus limnaeus | reverse complement strand
GAAGGCAAATAAGTTTAAATCAAATAAACAAAAGAGGATGCAGTTAAAATAAATCAAAGGTATTTAAGCTACATTTTGAACATCCAAAACGAGCCCAAAGCTTCAAGTTATCTGCTTGTGTTCTTCAGGTCAGACGTGTGTCAGGAAGCTCCTCTGTTGTTTTCCTCTGCTGCTCTCTGTTTAATGCTGGATGAAATAAAGAAAGTGCTGCTACTTTATTTACTTTGAGCAAGTGAACGTCGTGTTCACAAGATAATAACCGTATTTATTCATGTATAAAACGATCTCAAGTATAATACAATCATTATTTTTGAGCTTAAAAAGCATTAAAAATCTAACTATCAATAACCTGTGTATAATTCTACTCCCCCACTTTATGAATGATTTTTAGGATTAAAATTCTAGTATTATACATGAATAAATACAGTAATCCAGCAGATAATTCAGAGGTGGTCTGTTCAGTGAGTTTTACTCCAGGAACTGTGAGGCTTTCAGCTACGTTCAGACCAAACTCTGTTTATTGAACCAGCGGTGCTGACATCATTACGCTCTTGGGCGATGCTGCATTCAGGACAAGCTTGGAAAACTCACCACTCTTTATGCCAATATGGTCACCATGATGTGTTTAGGTACTGAAACATTGTACCGTTTGATGTTACTGACAGAATTTGGTCGGTACGTAAAAAGTATTGAATTCAGTACCCATCACTACTGATAATGTTCAGGTGRAGTGGGTTTGGCTCCTCCCCTGGGATGCAGAGCTTAAACAACTCGCTGTCCTTTGACTGGGGAAAGCACTCAAAGGTTTCCGGGTCTGCTCAGACATGTTTCAAACTTGAAACAACTGATCTCTGTGGTGCAGTTAACATTTCCTGAAACTTTTGTTTGAGAGGAGAATATATTTAATCTTAGAAAACCAAAATCCAACTATTAAACCAGCCGTGCATTTGGCTCAGATTTCTGTCAGCTACAGCTCTAAGTGATGGAATGTCCCTGAAAAGTTCATCAAAATCCGAGGTGGATTAATTTTTTTATTTTATATTTTACAGAGAACATAANGTCAAAGACCCAGAGAAAAGGTAGGTTAAATAAATAATAAAATAAATAAAAGCTTGCTCTAAAAACATCATGAAATGTCAAAGCACCAATGGAAAATTAAATTCTTCATTATAAACTATCAGAAATTGATTTTCTTCTGAAATTAATGGCAGAAAGTGGGACTTATTTCAGTTTCCTGTTTACCAACAAATAATCGAGTCAGTTTGAGCCATTCTTAGTGTGGCTCCAGAACAAACTTTATAACTTTATAATTATAACAAACTTTTCATCATGCTGAACGTCTTTGATAATCACTTAATGTTTGTCTGAGAGGTAAAACACTTGGTTTTGACTTGTTTTTAGACAATGTCTACGTGTTAAATGATCCTTTATAAACAGATTGTATAAATATTATTTTAGAAAAAAAAAGTTTTTGTACTGTTTGTACCTGTATACCTGATCAAAGCTGGTTTACTCTGTAATTAAATTGTATCCAACTGCTGAATCTGAACTATGACCAGTGTTTCAGCTTGTTTTCTGCAGCTGTTCATGTCTTTGTTAAAACAAGTCAGAGACATGAGCTGACTGCAGACGGTCCACTGGTCCTGTTCTGGATGTTTCTGTGCCACAAACATGGTCCAGTTTACCACAACCATGCTCTGAAATGTAGCATGTTTACCACTCAGTGTGCCTTATAAAACTTAATAGCAAGACAACGTTATTGATTTAGTTTAATTATACTTCATTTGTGGACTCTGTAATAAATCAAAAACACAAGAGTGACATTAAATGTTAAATTAGTCATGTTAATGAATGAAAGAATCAAAACTGGTGAGGCCTCAGCTGTAGTAATTTACATTTTTTAATTAATGTTTATTTATATAAAAACAAACTTGTGTTGACATATTGTAAGAGAAAAAGTGAAAAAGCCTGCCGTTTATATTACCACCATATTTACACCATCTTATAAACCACAAACACAATGTTTGCTTCATTAAACATTCCTCCAGAACTGTTGTATATTAAAGTTTGTCTTTCTTGTTTTTACAACTTGCACTCAGTTTACTAATCATTTCAGCACACCATCCAAGTTTATTGGTGACAAGATTAGGATAAACTGGGACAGTTAGAGAAAAAACTGTGAAAAAAAGCTTTATTGTTATTTAGGTTTAAAGTGAACATCAGTAAAATAGGCTGTGTCTTTTCACTTTCTCTATAATCCTGTGTACCTTCAGATTAAATAAAAACAGGCTTTTGAAAATCTCTTATTGTGGGCCATGTTTTTAAAACATTTTATCTAAAAAAAAAAGTGCCAACACAGCTGAAAATCTTTTTATACCAGTCTTCATTGCAGTATGGACTGGTTCTCAAACTGGTTCTTGGTATCAGCTGCTCAATGAGCAAATAAGAAATGAGACTAACGTAGAAAATTAATTTTATATCAAATATACACAATTTAGTTGATAGTATTGTATTTTTGAGAGGATTTTTAAATAACATTTTTTCTAAATATTTATAAAGGTTCAAAGTAATATTTCTTGGAAAATGAATGTGTAGTCAGGAGGAGTAAAACTGACAGTTAGAAATAAAAGCAGAAGTATATAAT
>NW_013953937.1:1879-2762 GCF_001266775.1 Austrofundulus limnaeus | reverse complement strand
CTGTGTCCCACTGCATCCCACTGTGTCCCACTGCATCCCACTGTGTCCCACTGCATCCCACTGTGTCCCACTGCGTCCCACTGTGTCCCACTGCATCCCACTGTGTCCCACTGTGTCCCACTGTGTCCCACTGCGTCCCACTGTGTCCCACTGTGTCGCACTGCATCCCACTGCGTCCCACTGTGTCCCACTGTGTCCCACTGTGTCCCACTGCGTCCCACTGTGTCCCACAGCATCCCACTGCATCCCACTGTGTCCCACTGCATCCCACTGTGTCCCACTGTGTCTCACTGTGTCTCACTGTGTTCCACTGTGTTCCACTGTGTTCCACTGTGTCTCACTGTGTTCCACTGTGTCTCACTGTGTCCCACTATGTCTCACTGTGTCTCACTGTGTTCCACTGTGTCCCACTGTGTCTCACTGTGTCTCATTGTGTTCTACTGTGTCTCACTGTGTCCCACTGTGTTCCACTGTGTCTCACTGCATCTCACTGCGTCTCACTGTGTCTCACTGTGTCCCACTGTGTCCCACTGTGTTCCACTGTGTCTCACTGCATCTCACTGCGTCTCACTGTGTCTCACTGTGTCTCACTGTGTTCCACTGTGTCCCACTGTGTCCCACTGTGTCTCACTGTGTCTCACTGTGTTCTACTGTGTCTCACTGTGTTCCACTGTGTCCCACTGTGTTCCACTGTGTCTCACTGCGTCTCACTGCATCTCACTGTGTCTCACTGTGTCCCACTGTGTCCCACTGTGTTCCACTGTGTCTCACTGTGTCTCACTGTGTTCCACTGTGTCTCACTGTGTCTCACTGCATCTCACTGCATCTCACTGTGTCTCACTGTGTCCCACTGTGTCCCACTGTGTTCCACTGTGTCCCACTG
>NW_013953937.1:0-923 GCF_001266775.1 Austrofundulus limnaeus | reverse complement strand
GTCTCACTGTGTCCCACTGTGTCCCACTGTGTTCCACTGTGTCTCACTGTGTTCCACTGTGTTCCACTGTGTCTCACTGTGTCCCACTGTGTCCCACTGTGTTCCACTGTGTCTCACTGTTTCTCACTGTGTTCCACTGTGTTCCACTGTGTCTCACTGTGTTCCACTGTGTCCCACTGTGTTCCACTGTGTCTCACTGCGTCTCACTGCATCTCACTGTGTCTCACTGTGTCCCACTGTGTCCCACTGTGTTCCACTGTGTCCCACTGTGTCCCACTGTGTTCCACTGTGTCTCACTGTTTCTCACTGTGTTCCACTGTGTTCCACTGTGTCTCACTGTGTTCCACTGTGTCTCACTGTGTCCCACTGTGTCTCACTGTGTCTCACTGTGTTCCACTGTGTCCCACTGTGTTCCACTGTGTCCCACTGTGTCTCACTGTGTCTCACTGTGTTTCACTGTGTCTCACTGTGTCTCACTGTGTTCCACTGTGTCCCACTGTGTTCCACTGTGTCTCACTGCGTCTCACTGCATCTCACTGTGTCTCACTGTGTCCCACTGTGTCCCACTGTGTTCCACTGTGTCCCACTGTGTCCCACTGTGTTCCACTGTGTCTCACTGCATCTCACTGCGTCTCACTGTGTCTCACTGTGTCCCACTGTGTCTCACTGTGTCCCACTGTGTCTCACTGTGTCTCACTGTGTCCCACTGTGTCCCACTGTGTCCCACTGTGTCCCACTGCATCCCACTGCATCCCACTGTGTCCCACTGCGTCCCACTGTGTCCCACTGCATCCCACTGCATCCCACTGTGTCCCACTGCGTCCCACTGTGTCCCACTGCATCCCACTGTGTCCCACTGCATCCCACTGTGTCCCACTGTGTCCCACTGTGTCCCACTGCATCCCACTGCATCCCACTGTGTC
>NW_013953936.1:48106-48625 GCF_001266775.1 Austrofundulus limnaeus | reverse complement strand
GTTCTTTTAAAAAGAACATTAAGCAACAACAAAAATTGTAACAGAAATAATAGATAACATACTGTATGTATTGTGATAGATACCACATAGCAGTAATGTAATGACCCCCGGACACTCCCAAGTTTCATGGGGACAGGTATCACTGTCACACAGCATGCTTGTGTTGCAGTATGTGGAACGGAGGGGCAAGAACAAAGAGGAGGAAAAATAAATTAAAAACACGAGAGACAGATAATTGGAACTGTGCCGGAAGAAAGGCAACAAAGTCTCACTTTAAAAGTAAATTAGTTTACCACGTTATGCAAGAGACAAGACCTTTGCACAAACTAATGTGTTTTTGAAACTGCAACAAGACCAAGAAACAGATGCAGCTCTGTGAATCATGATGCACAAAGTTGAGCAACAAGTTCGAAGCATGTTAGACTGGGAGCTGTTACAGTAAACACAGCAGATGAAACATTCTGGTGGTTCGGCAACATCATTGTGCACAAACACCTTCCTACTAAGGACACCGTGAGC
>NW_013953936.1:46694-47106 GCF_001266775.1 Austrofundulus limnaeus | reverse complement strand
AGTTCCAGCCTCGGCTGAGCTGTCCGCCTCACACCACACCACACCAGCACTGGACAGAGGAGGTGGAGCGCTCCGCAACAGCCTCTTCTGCAGTTCGGCGCCCCTCCAGCAGATGGCGCTCTAAGCAACCGCCTAGTTCGCCAATGCCAAGAGCCGGCTCTGGGTCTGGTGGTAACTCCTCCAGAGCGGACACCTCGGCAGAAGGTTGGTTCCACCAGAGAGCACCGCTGCTGCCTCCGGCCTCCAGCCTCCCCCTCATCTTCCACAGCCTCTTCTGCATCATCCTCTGGTGCCATGACATCACCAGCACCAAGGCAGATGTTGTGAAGGATGGCGCATGAGCTGACAAAATGAAAGTGTGTGTGTGTGTGTGTGTGTGTGTGTGTGTGTGTGTGTGTGTGTGTGTGTGTGT